>NC_031976.2:25198892-25498892 GCF_001858045.2 Oreochromis niloticus | reverse complement strand
AGCTTTTTTGGGGGGGGGGGGGGGGGAGCTAGGGCATTAACAGAGAAAGGTGGACACAAAGATATACTTTTCTTTCTTACTCTCATATAAAATATTTAGCTTTTATTAAATAGTTATCTGAATCTCACAACCAAAGTTTGTATAATAATACACAGGATTGGCTGTAGACCATTGTTCATAATTCAGAACACTGTGTAAAAATAACAAAAAACAAAAAGTGAATGCATGTGTGAAAAGTGGTCTATAATGTAATGCTTCAAAGTGTGTTCATGCAAACATTGTCGGGTCTGCTGTGGTACAATGGGACTTCTGCTCATGAACCTGTGTGCACAGCGTCTGCAAATCGGCGCTGTACAAAGTAACTTCATCTTTACACAAAACTGTAAGCTGTCATCTGTGAAGCGTGAGCGGTGTTTGTTTTTACCATAGTTCATGGTGGAGAATGGCTGCTCTTCTGAGTTTTGCTCTCTGTAGCCGTATGAATGGCAAACTACAGTGATTAGCAGCGGCATAGGCACACATAAAATTTCTTCTGAAATTTTCGCTTTCTAGTTATGGTTTGAACTTTGTAGCTTCTGCTTAAACATCAGAAACTGAAACACAAGCATTTTAAGTGAATGTGAAATTATATTATGAGCATAAGTAGTGCATTTCTTTATTTAATCACATTTCTGTTTTGAGGTGACAGACTGGGAGACACTCTGAGGCCACATCCACACTAATGCGCTTTCGTTTGAAAACGCATCGTTTTCTCTCCGTTTTGGCCTCCCGTCCACACGAAGACCTTTGTTTTCGCTGAACGAAAACACAGCATTTTCAAAACGCTCTCGAAAATGCATACATTTGAAAACGGTGCTTTCGCATCGCAGTGTGGACAGGGAAAACTGAGACTTTCTAAAACGATGACGCATTTTAGTCATATGATGCAGTCATGTGACCAATTAAACTGAGATAGCGGAGTGTATTATACAGCAGTTGTTTTGTTTGCTCTCAATTTTGACAGCCCTATTAAAGATTAATATCAGTCTGTACATGCTCCAGATAGCTTTTCTTCAAATTCTTTAATTCTCACTCACTTTTGCAACTTTGTACTTTTGTGTTACTCGCAGCAACAACTCCACCTCATTGTTAGTCCATTTAAAAAACTCGGTTCTTTTCCTCAACAGTTTGCCGCAATGTTTCAAAGAGCTGGAAAGTAAATAAGCGGCAGACAGAAATGAGGCAGGTCGAATCTTCTTGCGTTTCACGCATGCGCAGTACTGGAATGTAAGCGTTTTCGGCCGTTTCAATGTGGATGCGCAACTCTGTGAAAACAACTGAAAATTCTAGTGTGGATGTGGAGCGTTTTCAGATGAAAACACCGTTTTCAAATCTATCTGGGCTAGTGTGGACGTAGCCTGAGCCTCACGGTGAGGACATTGGTGGGTTTACTGAGTGCACCTGACTCCATTGTCACAGCTGGGACCGTCCATTGTTAACCAAATAACAAGACTAGGCTAACTAAGGACATCAAAGCCCTCCTCAACAAGAAGAGGGCCTTCAGAGCGGGCAATAGAGAGGAGGTGAGAATGATTCAGGCACTATTGACGGGTTGGATCAGATAGGCTAAGGTCAATTACAGGAGAAAACTAGATGGAAATTCCATCAGGAGAGCATGAGAGAGGTGTGGAGTGGCATGAAGACAGTCATTGGATTCAGGCCATCCAGCAGTAAATGAGCAGTGAGAACAAACTTGAGATGAATTGAGTTGAATGTATTTTTCAATGGATTCGACACAGCGGTGAATGCTCACCTCCCTACTGACTTAACTGTAATCAGTCATCTTGTGTCTTGTGTCATTGTGTCTTCAAATTGTGTGTCTGACAAGGGGATCAGCAACACAGGGGGCATCACAAGGGATTGTCCCCTCCCCTTTCTTCTTGACTCTGTACACCACATACATCAGTCACTGCACAGAGACCTGTCATGATTTGCAGAGGTAGATCATGTGCCTTCTTTCAGTGACGACCCAAATGCAGGAGACAAAAACTGGATTTAAAAAATGGGTGTGCCATTTATTTAGGCAGATTTACAAAAACAGGGAAAAACCAGAATAACAAAACCA
The DNA here is from genome assembly GCF_001858045.2 of Oreochromis niloticus. NCBI lineage: Eukaryota > Metazoa > Chordata > Actinopteri > Cichliformes > Cichlidae > Oreochromis > Oreochromis niloticus. The sequence goes on along the minus strand of NC_031976.2, from coordinate 25,496,788 downwards.
AACCATGAAATGCCTGAAGTGAAGAACTAATAAATAAACACAAAACCTAGATCACCAGAAAACCCTTGTAAAGCGTGGGAACAAAGAATCTTGGGAGGAACATGGGACGAGCACAGGCAGAACTTTGAGGGAACACAGATGCCCCAACAAAAGTCAGGGGAAAACTGACACAATATATACAGACAGGAAATGATCGGGAAAGTGGAAACACATGGGCAAACAGCTGGGAAAATTTAAGGGTGATGAGACAGAGGGAAACAAAACATAACACACTGAACAAGGGACACAAGACTGTCAAAATAAAAGAAGAAACACAGAAACACGGACCTAAGACACACGGGCTTGACAAAGCAACAGGAATGAATGAACAGAAGCAAAAGATGAAACTGACTGGGGAGACGAGATGAAACACGAATAAAGCATTGTGGGAATGGGTGGGGGGAGGCTGAGGGAAAGTGGGCAGAGACTCTGCTGAACCCAGCACAGTCGTGGCTTTAAATACCTCTTTAAAGCCTATTGTTTCTTAACCTGGATCCTGGAATGCCTAGAGCTATAAAGAATCAACAGGACCCTGGCCCATGTGTGGATTACCTCCGGCAAACCTGATCTGGGCCACCAAAGGGCCGCCATTCTTTGCAGTATGTGGGCCATGTGTAAGTTGTGTGCAGCCACGGGCCAGTTGTAGACACACTGCTGGCCCTGTGCTGGCCCATAACAGTTTCAGCTCTGGCCCCAGATGTCAGCCTAATGTGTACCTTAATCAAGCCATGTAATAACAACATGTGCCAGAACATGCAAAACAGTGCAAAAGTAACATGATGAAACTCTGTTCAGACAGTGAATGGTCTGATTCTTATATAACGCTTTTCTACTCTCCTGGATTACTCAAAGTGCTCTATACAACATGCCACATTCACCCAATCACACACTTTCTCTAAGCTGAGTGCTTCCTAACTACTTTCATACACATTCACACTCTTGACATGCAGACTGGAGGAGCCATGGATCGAACCACTAACGTTCCGATCAGTAGGTGACCTGCTCTACCTCCTGAGCTACAGCCACCCACTGGCAAAGATGAGTAAACCGTCACTATGTTTTGGATAAAGTGTACACACACAAACCTGTCAAATCTGCATTCGAAATGTTGGCTACTATAGCAGTATAGTATTGCAACATGGCATTTGGGTCTTCTAATTAAAATAGGAAAACAGGACCATAAATAGTGCCATCATTGCCAGACCTGGCCCACATCTGGTTGACATACACCCTGCTATGACACCGGTCAGTCAGAAGTGCCAGCTTGATGCCAGATCCAGGGAAGATCTGTTTTCTATGAGCCCGGTCCACATAAACCAAACCACAATCGAGCCAGATATGGCATGCCATCACATACACAATGCCAGGCCTGGCCCATATCTGGATGACATACGTCTTATCATGCCAGAAGTTAGCCAGCAGTGCCGGCTTGATCCGGGCCAGACCTCCTTGCTATGGGGGTACATGCCTCTGTGTGAAAAAATCACAGCAAGTCTTCTTGGTCCAGCAAAACAGCCTCCAATCACACCACTATATTTTAGTATTGGTATGACTTTCGTTTCTAAAAGGCTGTTTAACTTTTACACCAGATGTAATGGGACACACACCTTCCACATAGTTCAGCTTTTGACTCATCAGTTCAGGTAATATTTGCTCAAAAGCATTTGGAAATATTAAGATTTTTTTCTGGGAAAACTGAGACGAGCCTTTATGTTCCTTTGGCTCAGCAGTAGTTTTCGTCTTGGAACTCTGCCATGCAGGCTATTTTTGGCCAGTCTCTTTCTTATGGTGGAGGCATGAACAGAATCATAATCAGAATGTCTTTATTGTCATTGTCGCAGGTTCAACAAAATTAAAAGTGGTCTCCAGTCAGTGCATCATCCATAACAATATAAAAAAATAAATGAAAACAATACATTTTAATAAAATCAATAAATAAAATGCTTAAAGTGCTAATAAGAATAGTATGAGCAAACATTCACATACATTCCCACACATAGATCGTTTCCAGAGTGGCATGATGGACTTTTTTTTCAGTAGCAGCATTCAGACATGTTGGATGGGGTTAAATCTCCATATTTAGACTGTGATACAGGGGTTCCTCAAGGATCTGTTCTTGGGCCCCTATTGTTCTCTCTTTTTATCAATAACTTACCTGAAGCCTGTCCAAATATATTTGCTCAAATGTATGCGGATGATGCAGTTATATATACGCAAGCAAATAGTGTCCAGCAGGTGGCAAAAGATCTTACAGCTGCTTTAGCATTAATGCATAGCTGGCTGGAGGACTCGTGCCTAATGTTGAACACCTCAAAAACTGTCTGCATGTATTTTTCAAAGCGCCCCTTAAACTTGAAGCAGTCAAACATATTCCTGGATGGAGTAGAGCTTGAATTAGCTCCAGAATTTAAATATCTTGGGGTCATTCTAGACCCAACATTATCCTTTAAGAGTCACATAAATAAAGTGTCCCAGGTACTTAAATTTAATAATCGAAATTTTAATCATGTATGTAATAATTTAAATATGAATGTTGCAAAAACTTATTTTTACTCAATGATCATCTCTCATATGGACTATTGTTTGACGTCCTGGTCACTTGCTTGTCCAACAACACTTAAAACTATTGAAAACATTTATAAAAGAAGTTTAAAACTACTTGAAAAAAAACTAACTTTCCCACCACCACTGTCATGTGTTAAAAAAACATAAATTACTAGACTTCAATAACTTAGTGAAACTTAAAAGAGTGTGTTTAATATATGAAGTCTTACACTCCCTTGCTCCACCACCACTAAAGCAGTTCATTAGACATAAAGAAAGCTCAGACAGGACCACTCGAGCTACAACCCGAGGAGACTTGTTTATACCACACAGACGGACAGCATTTGGGCAGAACGTCCTTTCTGTCCAGGGTGGCCATCTGTGGAACAGTCTTCCTTAATCCATTAGAGAATGCTCGACATTCAACTTGTTTAAGGCACAGGTTAAAAACTGGTTATGGACAAATCAAGTGTGTGATCATGTATAAGTTGTATAGTTTTAATGTTTTATTTGGGAATAGAATGGTGTGTATGTGTGAGTTTGGTGATGGAGTTTTTATTATAAGATAAGATAAGATAAGATAAGATAACCTTTATTAGTCCCACACGTGGGAAATTTGTTTTGTCACAGCAGGAAGTGGACAGTGCAAAAGTTATGAAGGAAAAATTAGAATAAAATAAAATAAGAATAAATACAGTACACAACTGTACAGAATAGAATAAAATAAAATACTATATACAGTAGAATAAAATAGAATAAAATATACAATAAGATAAAAATAGAATACAAATGCTATATACAACTGAGTAAAAATACAACGATGCCAGAAAGATTATTGCACATTAGTGTTATTGCACATGTGTGGATGTGTGTGTTTGATCAGTTAAAGTCTTTGTTGTGGAGTCTGACAGCAGTGGGGAGGAAAGACCTGCGAAATCTCTCCGTCCCACACCGTGGGTGCCGCAGTCTCCCACTGAAGGAGCTGCTCAGTGCTGTCACAGTCTCTTGCATGGGGTGGGAGATGTTGTCCAACAGGGATGACAGCTTAGCCACCATTCTCCTGTCACTCACCACCTCCACTGGGTCCAGAGGGCATCCTAGAACAGAGCTGGCCCTTCGGATCAGCCTGTTCAGTCTCTTCCTGTCCCCAGCAGAGATGCTGCCACCCCAGCAGACCACACCATAAAAGATGGCTGAGGCCACCACAGAGTCATAGAAGGGCTTCAGGAGTGGGCCCTCCACTCCAAACGACCTGAGTCTCCGCAGCAGGTACAGCAGGTACAGTTATGAATGAATTATGAATTTTTTATGAATTATTATGTCTATTTTTTAATGTTTTATGGACAACAGATGGAAATTAGCCCTTGGCTATAATCTGGTATGTTTACATTCATGTAATTTTTTTTACATTTATGTTCATTAACATGCACTGTCCTAAATAATAAATAAATAAATAAATGTCGCGGTTGGGTAAAAGCTGTGTTTGAGTCTATTTGTCCTTACACTGATTCCTCTGTACCGTCTGCCCGAGGGCAACAGTTCAGACAGGGAGTGACCAGGGTGTGAGTATCTTTCATAATGTTCTGAGCTTTTTTTAAGACAGCATAGATCTTCCAGCATTGGGAGAGGGCAGCCAGTGATCCTTTGGGTGGTGTTAATGACCCCTTGGAGTGCTTTCCTCTGAGCCACTGTGCAGCTAGTGTACCGGATGCATATGCAGTAGGTTAGTACACTCTTGATGGTGGCTCTGTAGAAGGACAACAGCAGCCTCTGTGTGATATTTTTCCTCCTAAGAATTCTTAGGAAGTACAGTCTCTGCTGGCCTTTTGCAGCAGCTCACAGGTGTACATGCTCCAGGAAAGGTTCTTCTCTATGTTGACTCCCAGGAAGCAAAAGTTTGCCACCCTCTCCACACAGTCCCCATTAATGATTAGTGGTAGGATCTCTGCCTTTTTCCTTCTGATGTCTATTATGAGAGACCAATGGAAATGAGCCCCACCACGGTGGTGTCATCTGCAAACTTCACAAGGGTGATTGGATAAGATAAGATAAGATAACCTTTATTAGTCCCACACGTGGGACATTTGTTTTGTTACAGCAGAAAGTGGACAGTGCAAAGTTACATAGAAAATTTAGAAAAAAAACATTGGAATAAAATAAGAATAAGATACTGTTGCTCTGGTGGAAAGGAATGCAGTCGTGTGTGTAGAGAGAGTAGAGCAGTGGACTGAGCACACAGCTCTGAGGTGAGCCAGTGCTGAGATTCAGGGCTGAGGATGTGCGATGGCCAACTTTCACTCTCTGTCTACGGCCCGAGAGGAAGCTGATGATCCACAAGCAGGTGCTGTATGGAAGCCCCAGGTCCTGTAGCTTGACCACCAGTTTGTGTGGAAGGATGGTATTAAATGCAGAGCAGTAATCCACGAAAAGCATTCGCACATAGCTCCCATGCCCCTCCAGGTGTGTTATGGCAGCATGGAGTGCTGTGGCTACAGCGTCTTCCATGGATCAGTTTGCTCTGTACACAAACTGGTGTGGATCCAGGCTGCGAGGCAGGGCTGCTGTCATGTGTCTGCAGACCAGCTTCTCAAAGCATTTCATTACCACTGGGGTGAGTGCCACTGGTCTGTAGTCATTCCAGCTGGTGATGTGGGGCTTCTTAGCCAAGGGGACTATGGTGGAGGACTTGAGGCAGTGTGGGACAGTTGCCTGTGCAAGGGATTTGTTGAACATCCTGGTGAAGATCCCAGCCAGCTGTTCTGCACAATCCCTCAATATTCGATCTAGCACTCCATCAGGACCAGCCGCCTTCCTCGGATAACAGAGGATGCTGGATGCCCTGCCACACCTGCCAGCTGTTGATACTCTCCAGATGGTCCTCAATCCTCCTCTTATAGTCCTCCTTGGCCTCTCTGATGCCTCTCTTCAGGTTGGATTGGGCCGTGGTGTAGTGGTCCCTGTTGCCAGACCTGATAGCAATGTTCCTGTCCTTCAGCTGGTGCCCGACCTGCCGTGTCATCCAGGGCTTTGAGTTGGGATAAGTCCAGATAAGTCCAGATTGTCAACTGTGACAGTATCTATGCAGTGTATTATGTAACAGAGAACACTGTCTGTGAACATTTCCAGGTCCTGATGTTCAAAGATATCCCAGTTAGTCCTGTCAAAACAGTCCTGCAGCTGCTGAGAGGCGCCCTCTGGCCATGTGGTAATAGTCTTTGTGATGGTGGGAGCAGTTTTCTTGAGGGGGGCATATGCAGGATTTAGAAACAAGGACAACACTGACCTTAACTGAAAAAAGTGATGCCTGCAGTTCTTTGGATGTTGTTCTGGGGTCTTTTGTGACCTCATGAATGAGTCGAAGCAGCACTATTGGGGTAATTTTGGTTGGCTGTCCACTCCTGGGAAGATTCACCACAGTTCCATGTTTTCGCCATTTGTGGATAATGTCATGCGGTTGCATGGCTAAATGCAACCACGTGCCATAATACGCTGGGTCATTAAAGTAAATCAGATGGATCATGTGATATGTAAAACATTCCACTTGAAAGAGGAACAATTTCTTTCTTCTTTAATATGACTGTATGTGATAAGGTACAGTCATAATAAATAGTCAGTTCTAGCTGAACAAACTGCTTTTTGATTTCGCTTTCATCTGTCCAAAGAATGTTTTTCCCGAACTGTGCTGACTTTTAGCAATGTCCAATCTCACCTTTCTATTCTTGAGGCTTATGAGTGGCTTGCATCTTGCACTGAACCCTCTGTATTTCATGCAGTTGTTCACTTGGCTGGCTGCTGTGAAGGATTCATCCATGCCTTTAAGACTTGAACTCTACCAAAGTGTAGAACTTTGCCAATCCTAATATTGTAGCAATTTCTCTGTTTCTTTTTTCTTTTTTTTTTTTTTTGCTTTTCACACATCCATGAGAGCTCCTTTGACACTTCATCTACTTATAGCCGCTTAATGAAGATCAGTAACTCAGCTGTCCAAGTCCATTAAATAACTATAATTGGAATATGTTTTATTAAACAGGTAAAGCTACCTAGCTATAGTTCAATCCAACATTTCTGTCATATATCACTTGACAGAACATTTTTAGATAATGGCTATGATCAATAATCAACAAATGATATTCTAACTTTGGCAGATATTTGCAAGTTTAGAGCACCTCTCGATAAATGGCTTATTTCGAAACTGCATTGTAAATGTAACAGACCATAGGGGAATTGTAATCTGTATTTTAGTGCAACCATGTGACTTTGTGTGTTTGATAGATATAATGCTTCATACTTCCTAAGTGACATCACCCCTACCTTTTTATTGTTTGATCTGCATTATCCACTAATTTTAAGGAGGAAGAGAAACTTCCTGTTCCTCCTGTTCCTCTATGCTTCTTTTGAGTACAGTGGTTATATGCACAAAATCTCCATCCTTGTAAACAGCTCATTACAAACATAACAGAAATGCTCTCAAACTCTATAATGGACCTCGAGGTGACTGTTGTTAATTAAATCTTCTCTAGCTTATCTCTCAGCCCTGAAGCTTCTCATGTTCATTTTTCCTGATGTTGCTATCACTCGGTATAGCTATATCTATCGCTACGGCCACCTTCCTCTGCTTGTCTACCGCTACTATGTCAGGTTCATTAGCCATCACCAGTTTGTCCATCTGTATCTGGAAGTCCAACAGAATCTTAGCTCAATCCTTCTCAAGCACCCTACATAACAGCTGAAAAGCAGTCTAAGGATTAAATCAATCAACTAAGATTCCAGGAAAGAAAGGGTATGATTAATGATTTAGTTTAAATACATTACAAGTGCAGCATTATTATAGATAGCATGTACAGAGTAATGGATCAAATGTAATTAATCCCAGCTGTTCTCATTGCAGTAATGGAATTAACTTTTTTTTGTCACAGAAACAGCTACAGGCTAAACATGTGACAAGGGCAAGTCGCACTGCAAGGAAATGCCAGTCGTTCAGATATTTCACAACCATGGATGTTTGACGTGTCAGATTTAACAGTAGCTGTCATGTCACAGCCAAAACGTCTATTGTGTGTAAATAATTGTTTTTGTGTAGGAACAGATATTTATGACCTGTGCCTTGGGTAGTTCCATTGCTTGGGAATGTTAATTAGCACAGCCTCTACTTATACTTACTGGCAGGTAGGAGTTTTACATCTTTCAGTTCTGAAAGAAACTTTCACTTCTGTACTGATATACCAGAAGTACAAGTCAGGCCAAACTGAAACAAAAATGATTTTTAATAATTTTTAATCCCCATTTACTATCAGGGAGAACTCATAGGGGTCATTTCGTGCAGAAGAAGATTCATATGACCTGCCAAATGTCAGAGACTCTGTAGCAGAAAGTCAGCTTTAACAGAGAGTTGATAACCATTGTTAAAATAGCCATTATGTGATTGGGTTTTTAGGTTTTATTCAGCCACCTCACACAAAGAAAGCCTGAGTTGAACATGATCTCAACCTAGTTGATGTCACTATAAGAACTGTTACATTTCTGTTTAAAAGTTAAAGACCAGTATATATATATAATATCCCCCAAGTTCTAGTCTCAGCCCTTGGTATTTCTCAAGCTTCTCATGTTCCTTTTTCCTGATGTTGCTATCACTCCGTATAGTTATATCTATCAGTAAGGCTGCCTTTCTCTGCTTGTCCACCAACTATGTTTGGTTGGTTAGCCGTCACCAGTTTGTCTGTCTGTATCTGAAAGTCCCACAGGATGTTAGCTTGGTCATTCTGGACCACCCTAGGGGGCGTGTCCCATTTTGACCTTGGGACTTCCAGGCTATACTCAGCACAAATGTTCCTGTATATTATGCTAATCACTTGGTTATGGCCTTCCATTTATCCCTGCCTGTTAGCATCTTACACCATGCTGTTATGCACTGGACTGTCTCAGGGGCATCTTTACAAAGCCTGCACCTGGGGTCTTGCCTGGTGCAATAGACCCCAGCCTCTGTTCATCTTGTGCTCAGAGCTTGTTCCTGTGCTGCCACAATTAGTGCCTCTGTGCTGTTTTTTAGTCCAGCTTTGCCACATAAAAGACAGTGAACATGTCACCTCACATGGCAAGTCACTTATGTGTGTCTATGCTTATCTGACAACAACAGCTCAAAATGGGGTTTACAGCACATAAACTATATAGGTTTGACATTTTACTTTCCAAAAAGAAATTTGTTTAATTGGCAATTATAGGCACAGTGTGCCTATAGTTAATCAACTCATACATGTAGCCATGTAGCAGATTCCTCCCTGGGTACAATAACATCTTACCCGATGCTTCAGCATAATCCTTTGAATGGCCCCAAGCAGTTCCAGGTGACATTTTGGTCTAGCAAAGGAGCAACTTATTAATCGATTTCAATCTTTCTGACATATGTAACCACATGTAACCTAACAGATTCTGTAAATTTCTGAAGCTTGTGGACATAAGTAAATCTGGAACCTTTTACACATCAGTACTCCAGCTATAACTAAAGGATACACTCCTTTAGTTATAGTTGGGTAGCATGATATCTTGAATTTCCTGTATTTGTGCACAGTCTGGCTCTGGTTTTCCTGCATGATAGGTATTAAGTATCAAGTACTAAGAACTCTTAATTGTGAATGGCATCACTGATATGTTATTCTGTTAAAATTAAGATATGTGTAGTACACCTTCTCCTCATGATTGTCATTCCATTTGTCAAAATTATTTGGTTTGTCATGTTTATCTAACTCATACTCCTAGAGGTTAAAATGTTTAATACTTAAAGACATACCACATAGAATACTGGGTCATATTCAAGTCTAATAATTTAGTCACATTGTTTATGCACTTTGTGATTTAGGTCATGTAAACATCAAAATATTGTAAATATAAAAAACAAAGTTTTCCAGCAACAGCAATGCACCATGAGACACTGTAAACATGAGTGTTTTATCACGTTTACAGTACTACACTGCCATCCAGTGGTAAAACTGTTACAAAGCAACAAAGCGTTGTATTTGAAAAAAAAAAACAAAAACTTCCAATCAACACTCACTTTGTGGCTTAATCTAAAAATCTAATAATATTAGTAAAGACTGTGGATGTGAGTTTAATGTTTCTTTTTCTTATTCTGCTGTTTAATAGAATTAAAAAACAAGTGTCTGAATTTAAGTACCGGTAAGTGGCTTTGTGTGTTTGTTTGTTTTTTTGTTTAACCATGACATTGTCATGGCGTCACACTTTTAAACATGCCATGTCACAAAGCTTGAATAATCTCAAAATGGTTTCTTGAACATGACAAAAGGTCACTGTACTCAAATGGCCTCTATAGTCACCAGATATCAATCCAACAGAACAACTTTGGGTAATGGTCGAATAGAAAATTCACATCATGGATGTGCAGTTAACAAATTTGCAGCAACTGCATGACATACCTAAAATACTGCAGGTAAAAGAAGTATTGAACGCGTCATTAATTTTCTAAGTGAATATATTTCTAAAGATGCAACTGACATGAAATTCTCACCAGATGTCAGTAACAACTCATCCAATCCACACGTGCAAAGAAATCAAACCATAGAGCTCAATCAATTAAGTTATGTGTAATAATGATAAATGACACAAGGAAAAAAGCATTGAATACACTTACTGAAATTTTATTAATACCTCCTATAAAAGCCTTTGTTGGTGATGACAGCTTCAGGATGGCTTCTATATGGAGAAACAGTCGCATGCATTGCTCAGATGTGATTTTGGCCCACTCTTCCCACTGTTGGGCTCCTTCTATAAACTCTGAGCTTTAGTTCTTTCCATAGATTTTCATCTGGATTCAGGTCAGGTGATTGGTTGGGCCATTCTAGCAGCTTTATTTTCTTTTTCTGAGACTAACTTAGAGTTTCCTTTGCTATGTGTTTGGGTTAATTGTCTTGCAATGTCCACCCTCGTTTTATCTTCATCACCCTGGCAGATGGCAGCAGATTTTTACCAGCAATGTCTCTGCAAATTTTTCCATTTATCCTTCCTTCAATTATAAGAAGTATGTAAGTGCCATGATGTTCTCACCTACAAACTTCACTGCTGGTATGTTGTTTTTGAGGTGATATGCAATCCCCTTTGACCTCCAAACATTGTGTGTATTATGCTATCTAAAGAGTTCACTTTTGGTCTCATCTATCCATACTGTATTCTCCCAGTATTTCACAGGCTTGTTTAAATGTTGTACAGCAAACTTCACGTTTAACAACATGCTTTTTCTTCAGCAATGGAGTCAGCTTTCAGCGTGCATACTGGCCATGATGGTTGAGTGCATTACTTAATTTTTTTTTTTTTAAATAACAGTATCTTTTAATTCTAGCTCTTTCTTCAGCTCTCCACAAGTGGTGATTGGGTCTTGTTCTCTTCCGATAATTCTTTTCACTCCTCTCTCTGAAATCCTGCAAAGGTGCTCACTGGAACCTTCAGTAATTAAAAAATTCTTCTGTAACCAGTGCCGTCAGTGTGATTTGCAACAATAAGGTTGTGACGATCTTGAAAGAGCTCTTTGGTTTTACTCATCATGAGATGGTTTCTTGTGTGGCACCTTGGTAATAAGAGACCAGCTGATATTATTCATGAATTTCCATGCCTTTTTCCACTTTCTTTTATTCTTTTTATCTGTGTCATTTCTCATTATTAAATATAACTTAATTTATGGACAACTATGGTTTGATACGTTTTTTGCACAAATTTAAATATAACACAAGTAAACATAAAATGCAGTTTCTAAATGAAGGGGGAAACATGCAAACCTACATTCCCTCGTGTGAAAAAGTGATTGCTCCCTAAACCTAATAACTGGTTGGGCCACCCTTAGCAGCAATAACTGCAATCAAGCATTTGTGATAATTGGCAATGCAAGTCTTTTACAGAGCTTTGGAGGAACTTTGGCCCGGTCTTTGAGCATAAACTGCCTTTTTAGGGTCATGCCACAGCATCTCAATCAGATTCAGGTCAGGATTTTAACCAGACCACTCCAAAATCTTCATTTTGTTTTTCTTAAGCCATTCAGAAGTGGACTTGCTAGTGTGTTTGGATCATTGTTCTGCTGCAAAACCCAAGTGCACTTCAGCCTGAAGTCACAAACAGAGGGCTGGACATTCCCCTTCAGGATGTTTTTGTAGACACCAGAATTCATGGTTCAATTTACCACAGCAACTCTTCCAGGCCTTGAGGCAGCAAAACAGCCTCAGACCATCACACTACCAGCACATTTTACCTTTGGCATGATGTTACTTTCCTGAAATGCAGTGTTATACAAGATGTAATGGTGTAAAAGTAACACAGCAAAAGTTCAACACCAAATGTAATGGGACACACACCTACCACGAAGTTCAGCTTTTGTCTCATCAGTTCAGAGAGTATTTGCTCAAAAGTCATTGGGATCATCAAGAAGTTTTCTGACAAAACTGAGATGAGCCTTTATGTTAAGTTGGCTGAGCAGTGGTTTTTGTCTTGTAACTGTGGAACGCAGGCCATTTTTGCCCAGTCTCTTTCTTATGGGGGAGTCATGAACACTGACCTTAACTGGGGCAGGTGAGGCCTTCAGTTCTTTGGATGTTGTTCAGGGGTCTTTTGTGACCTCTGGGATGAGTCTTGGGGTAATTTTGGTTGGCCAGCTGTGTTTTTTTTTTTTTTCTTTAGCTGAGATCTTGTCAAACAGCTTGACATACTGGCAGACAGGGATGATAATGAATCTGCAGATGTAGTATCTTGAATAAGTGTAAAAACTGGTTAACCCGAAATACTGGTTATACTTCACTTATTTAAGGTGTTTGTCTGCCACAGTTTGTGCATGCATAAAGAATGACTTTACTATGACTCCATTAGTCTGTCATTATCTGTCTTTCTGTGTTAGCACTGTGATAGATCAGCAACCTGTCCAAGTGTACCTGCCTACATGACCCTGAACTGGATAAGCAGAAGGAAAACTGAAGTAGATTTCATAATGAATAAGAAACTGTCAGGTGACCCAGCATTTTGAGGTTATTTTGTATTTGTGATTCTTTCTATGACATTGTGAAGATGGCTTAAGTGTATGTTTTACAGTTTAGTCTTGAGTTTAGTTCTTTCGATGTTTCCGAGTTACTTGCATCTCCAGTTTATGATTTTTTGTCTGTGAGGTTCCTCTTGCTTCTTTGTCTCATCCCTATGTCTCTTGTGAGAGTCTGTCGTGTTATCTGCATTTACATCTCCCTCGCCCTTTGTGTGGCTCTCGCTCCTTCACCCTCTGTGTGTGTGTGACTCTGTTTCTTTCCACAAGCCTATGGGTCTTGGTCTGCATCTCAGTGTGTTTCCTGTTTTATTTTGCCGACCTCTTGTCCAGTGTTCAGCAGAGATGGGCAGTAACACGTTACAAGTAACACGTTACTATAATCTGATTACTTTTTTCAGGTAATGAGTAAAGTAAGAGATTATTGCAAAAAAAGTAATTACATTACTCTCTACATAATTTCCTTAGGGATTAATAAAGTATTCTGATTTAGATTCTGATTACTGCACGTTCCTGCACATACCCGCACGTTGCCACGGGAATGTGAAATTCACAGAGAAACCCCTGCCCCCCCCCCCCTGAAAAACAGATCATTATCACACACATCATTGTTTTTGTTATCATTGCCTTTGTTATTGTTCGATGTCATGGCAGCGGCAGCTGAGAATTCTCAGTACATTGGTGTTGACAAGAGCGTTCTGTCAGAAAGTTCGGAGATATAAAAAGGTCTACAAACACCTACTTCACAGTGAAATAGTTCACACATCAAATAATGTCGGTTCTGTCTTTTTATGAAGGCTACATACATATTTAGGTTTTATGTGCAGATTTTGATTTTGTTTTATGTGCCGTTCTTTCTCTACTTTAATAAGAGCTCTGCGTTTGTCTCACGGCACTAAAACAGTGGTGTTTTTCAGTCGGCCAAAAGGAGTCAAGGTTTAATTAACTTTTATTGTTTAAAATATTTGCAAGCCTATATACGTGTGTACCTTCCCTTAATCTGTATTATAGTTTTAAACAGAGCCAGTCAAGTTTTACATTTTCGAAATTAACATTACGTTAGTCTTCTTAATCCAGCAAGAAAACTTTGAAAAGACCACAAAAAATATCTGCTATAAACATTCAAAGGATTTTTACTTGTCTTTTTCATTTTAGGAAAATTCCTTCACAGTCATGTATAAGTTCATTTTTGGTGCTCTGTGTATACTTTGCTTATAGGAACGTACTCGCTGTTGTGGGACAGGTCATAGCTGTGAGTGCGCTTTACAAAACCTTTGGCCCCAACCTGTAAATCATGTCTCAGTTCTGATCCTCAGTAATGTCACAAAGCAAGAGGCTTGTGGTTTAGAGAAAAGAAAAGTACCTGCTACAGGGAGTAATGTGGTTTCCAGTATTTCAGGTTTTTCATTATGTTTTCAAACATAGACAGCTGCACCCTTTTAAATGACTGTAGTCAGCAGTGCATTAACAGACACTGACATTTGTCTGTATCTGTTATAAAACTTACTAAAATTTATTTGAAAACCCCTTTCCATGCTTAAGAACAGAGGAAGTCAAGTTGAACTCAGTCAAAGTTGTGTAGGCATAGAACACCCTGTTCCATTACACTGTTCAGTAGAGCAAAAAGATATCTCTCCTGTTACTTTCTTTATGAAAGTAATACAATTCTCAGCTGCCTGTGGATATGTTTGACCTAATCCCAAGTGATCAGAGCATTTCCCCTAGTTTATCCCAACACGTGGAAAAACTGGATGAAAGAGGCATACAGACTAGCATAAAAACAGCAACAAAAGAATAAAAATAGCAAAGAAGCAGTTTGATAAACATAGATATGTTTATCCATCTGTTACTGTTACACCATGTACATCTATCACTGCTAATATATCACTGCTAAAAAATAATCATAATCATAGATCTGCATTTATAAATGGCATATACACGATGAATTAAGCACTTCCTGATACCTTACTAGTACCTTACAAATGCTTAATAATGTGACATTATGAAGCGCTAGCAACTTTTTATGTATTTTGCCTAGAGATGGCACGATACCACTTTTTTATGTCCGATACCGATACCGATATCATAAATTTGGATATCTGCCGATACCGATATGAATCCGATATAGTGTGTTTTTTAATCAATAAAACTGTTTTTTAATATCTTGCTGCTTTTTGTATAAGATCATACTCAAGTTTAAAAAAAAACAAACACTAAAGCTATTCTGTTATACCTGGTATGCAAAAAATACACTGCACCCAAAATATTTCATAGTTCAGCAATACTGATCAATCTAATAAACTTAAACCTACTCCATCCTCCCTATTCTGGTATTTTAACCCTTTAAGACCTACCATAGAACCAAGTCCACCAGAGCTTATATTATATTTTTACATGCTGTAGTGCCAATTTTGGGAGCATTTCAAGTTGATATACATCAATACAACCATTATAGCCCAAATTTTAATAATATGTATGCATTAAGTGCATAGTAATTACATAAATTGCAAAAAAGTGCAATAAACTACAAAAAAATTGAAAATCGTTTTTGTTTTTTTTAACATATATTTCTAGTTAGAGAAATTTAAGAGGCTTATCCCTCAAAACTGTAAATACAAAAAAGTTGCACAAACTAGTTTCCCACCACAGGAAATTTATTTGAAGTGTCTTCATAGTTTTACTTTTGAAATACACCAATTTTATATACTGCAGGAAAAACGAAAATAAATATTATAGTGCAAATTTGCAAAAAAGCAGCATATGCATCAAAATAAACTATTTCCAGCAGTGCAATTCGAGTTCTAAGCATCCCAGAAACGACACAGAAAGTCATAAAGTCAAAGATAACTTTTAAAAACACCAGTATAGGCTCTGAGGCCCTGACAGTAAAAAAAACTACATTTCCGCGAAAATGACGTCACTTCCGGTTTCGGGCAGGTAATGGCGGACATGCGAAAGTTCGCGCTGACATCTATTCCAACGTAGGAAGTGTTATGAACAGCTGATCGGATCGGCAAAACGTGTTTCTGGAATATTATGTTTTTGTTGCTGCAAGCGCTTTTTATGCAGTTTTTGCAAAGCTATATGTGGAAGAAAACCGTGACCTAGGACAAGCTGATGGCATAAGATATAAGTACAACTTCTCCAGTTTCAGATGTAAAAAAAATTATTGCTTTAGCTTAAGTGGTTGCAGAGCTACCGGGATTTAAAAATAGTTACGCAAAACGGAGCGTGCCCGCTCCGACCGGTTTTAAAGGGTTAAAGAGTACTTAGCAGAAATATTAAGCAACCTAACTAATAGGGTTCTAAAACTCCCAGCAAAAAAAAAAATAGGGAACCACCCCCCACCCTCCACCTCATGATGCTTAATCGACGTAATCAACTTTAATTTGATGCAGTGTGAAAAAAAATGCACAGAAATAAATTATTTTTCAAGAATAATTAAATAGATTCAACATCTTTCTTCAACAGAATTGCAGACTGCACAGATGGTATCTTCCCAAAGGAAAAAGTACTATAGCTTACTAGGGTATATTAGACTTAACAGTTACTATATACAGTAATGGACTTCTATACATTTTACATCAGATTAAAACTATTCGGATAATTATTTATTAAAAGCTAGACATTTTAAATGAGAATAAGAAAGAAAAGTATGTCTTTGTGCCCCCTTTTCCCTGTTCATGCCCTATCGGCCCCCCTGGCTAAACTTTGCTAGATCCGCCCCTGCACAGTTACCAGCCGTCAGCTAGTAGAAAAGGATCCTGGTCTAGAAAGTAATATTAAATAAATTCTAACAACAGCTTATCAAGGTTAAACGTGCTGCTGTTGTTCAGCTGCTGGTTTCCTCTTTCTGGTGCAAAGTGGGCCAAAAACAAAGAAGAGAGACGGACTCGTGACAGAAAAGCCGATCAGCTGATCATTGATCAGTTTCATGATTGAAGTAGCAGCAGGAGAGGGAGGGACGGAGGGAGGGGGAGGCAGTCGCTCCATATATCGGTTGTTAAGCTAAACGTGGGTACGCTTTACAAACATTCAGAGATGAACTTACACACTTGCTTTACTTCTCTCTGGGATAACTTCCTCGGAGATGAAATGCCGGATTGGTAGCGAGGCTACAAATACACACAGCTGCTCTATCACGTGATGCATACTGCTCCGACGTGCTACGGTTATGAGCCGAGTTACGCCGTGTGGCAAGTTTTTTGAGGTGCTTTTTTGATATTTAGTGGATCGGATTACATTTTTTATTTCCCTCCGATATCCGATCCAGTAAGTCGGTATCGGATCGGTCCATCTCTAATTTTGCCACACCATCTTCTTTCTTCGAGATTGATACAAACCTCTGAAGTAGGCTTGTGAAATATCACACAATCAAACATTGGCACCTCTATTAAGTATACAATGGAATCAATTGTATAATGTTTTTGTTTAATATTAATTACATATTTGTGTACTATTTTGATTCTTGACAGTGGCTCCATTAAACAAAATAAGGAACAATCTCAGAAACTACAGTTTGTTAGAGAAAAAAAAAGTTTAGAAGCCACAAGTAAGTATTTGACTTCATACAGGTGGTTTTCCACCATCCACATTCCTAACATATTGCCTGCTTATGCCCTTCTTGCAATGATTTTTTTTTTGTTTTGTTCCTGCTAAAAACAAGATGTGAAGTGGGCTGTTCGCTTTAAGTAATGCAAGTAATGCAAGTACTCATGATTTGTTATGTTACTGTTACTGTAACTGCAAGTTCCTGTTAACAAAGCATCGGTTAACAAGCAAAACTAGATATACAATAATTGCATGCAGGACTATCTGACATCCCAAGCACGTAGCTTTAGTTGTATAAAACCGGTTCTAACATTCCTGTCACAGACACAACTTCTCATACAGATGAGGAAGAGACAGTGTGGCACAAGGTAAAGACAAGTTTCTATAAGAACAAATTGAAATTATTGATTAACTAAAGCATAAAGCCGAAATGTATTAAATTAAATGTTTCAGCTGAGATGATTAGATTATTATATCTTTGATATGTTTTTTAATTTCGTGAATGTTTTAATGATTCTTGGTAGAATCTCTATTGATTTAGGTTTCATCAAAGACACACTATGAGGATGAAAGGATGTGTTTTTCTTTTTGTGAGCATGGCAATTTCAGAAGCATTCTCCTTGAATCCAGTAAGTCATTAGTTGGTTTTTTACACATCCACCCAAAGAAGAAATCTTACTTGTCTATATTCAAACATTTAATATTTGCGTTTTTTGAAATTAAGTCATTTAAAAATAATACTGAATATTAATATCGGAAACAAAAACTGATTTGGATTTTTGAATTTTTTCCAGACTGGACCAGATATAGTGGGTAAGTTCTAATATTTATTTTCCATAATAATTCATTTTATTTGATGATATTACATTTTTTTTAATATGAAAACTGAATACAGAAGCACCAAATCTGTTTTTGTAGATGTTGCTGAAGAAAAGGACATTCCAGAAATAAACAAAGGTAAAGTTCAACATTTACTTACAACTAAATGCCTGTTTTGAGGAGATTTTTGTGTTTTCAGTTTCACACAACTTTATTTGACTATCAGTGACTTGTTTCTAATTTTTAACATTTTATCTTAGAATTTTTAAATGATGATATTTTGGAGGTAAGTTTATTTTTTTGTGAGATAAAAATATATTTATCCTTAAAACATCTATATGGATAGTAACTTTGCATTGTTATTTCAATGCAAAGTTATAAGAGACATTTTCTTGTTCTTTAGCCTACAAACATGCAGAAGAGTACCATTATTGATGAAAACATCCTATGGAAATCCCCAGTCCCCTATGTGTTGAATAACGACCTTGGTAAATATATATTTTCTTACATATACATTTAAAAGAAATACTGATTTCCTTACTTCTGTGGGAGCATATCTTTGTGATCTGTTACCTGAAAATGCAATTTTTGGTACATGTCAGCTGGAGCCTGTTATTGCATAGGAGTTACATAATAGAAAAAGACAGCAGGACCATCTTCAAGTGAACAAACTTAATTGACTAACATAGTTTTGTACTGGCCAAAGTAAATCACGTCTCTGCTAAAGCGCTTAGAAAGATTTTTAGAGCAATATACTGTGCATGAGCAAGGATAGCACATCTCTCAGTTGTCTAACATATCTTTTTTTTATATCTATAACCCAACTATCATGAACAATGGTAGACATTAATTCTAAAGGAGTCATTCTGAGGGCCTTTGACCAATTCAGGTTGAAATCATGCATTGATTTCAAACCAAGGGACTCTGAGGATGATTACATTTCTGTCAAACAGTTAGACGGGTATGTTTTTTTCTGCTTTTTTTTTTTTTATAAAATTGCCCATTTAGTTTTAATTAATATAAATATTATAAAAACTACCAATTCATCACTAATATTTTGTTTGTTTTGTTTTGCTTTTTTTATGTACTTTTTAAAACAAGTTATATTTATGTGTCTCTTTTGTTATTTATTTGATTGGGATTTTATAGACTAAACAAAATAAATTAGATAAAAGAAAACTACATATAAGACAAACATTGATCAGTGTTTTTATTTTCAGATGTTGGTCATACATCGGGCAGGTAATTTCCAATGGACAGGAACTCTCCATTGGAAGAGGCTGTGGTTCCATTGCCATTGTTGAACATGAGTTCCTTCATGCTCTTGGCTTCTACCATGAACAGTCCAGATATGACAGAAATGATTATGTGACGATTCAATTTGAAAACATCCTAGAAGGTTTGATTAATACTTATATTACTTATTATGATGTTAATGTATTTTTTGATATTTCTATTCACATACTAAGCTTAAAACTATACAAAATAATCTGCAGAAATGAATCAACCACTTTGAAACAGTTAAAAAAAGTCGAGAGTATTAAAACTATTTACAAAAGAATCTTTGGATTTCTGCCATTCTGCAAAGTATCATTTTCAATAAAGTAGCAGATTGAGTAATATTTTGTAACCAATATACTGAGTATGCTGTTTTACTCCTTTAATGGTTTGACTTTCTCTCATGATATCAAAATCTTTTCAGTGCAGTATACTGTATGTGATGTTTGGCTTTTATATATGATTTTTATAGATAAAAAGAACAACTTTAGAATAGTTGGCAGTAATGAGAGCACCACCCACGGAGTCCCATATGACTATTTGTCAGTGATGCACTATGCCAAAGATGCTTTCACCAATGGCAATGGATCTACAATTATCACCAAAGACCCTAATTTCCAGAATCTGATTGGTCAACGATTGGAAATGAGCGCTAGTGATGTTCAGGAGCTGAATCTACTCTACAAATGCAGTAAGTGCTTGACGATTAAGGAGACCAACATCCAGCTTCAGGAACGCTTTGGTATTGGTTGTTAGAATTATTAAGAACACCATAAGTACAATGTACCATTAACCAATGGAAAGTAACTGTTTTCTTTGTCACACTCACACTTGCAACGGGTTTTTACATTATTTTTAGAGATACTGAGCATGTTCTTTCTCAAGAACTTTACTCAGGTTTTCTGTATGTATAAGGGGAGGAATATAGGTGCTAGTCGTATAATTAGAATATCATTACAAAGTTGATTTATTTCACTAATTCCATTCAAAAAGTAAAACTTGCATAATGTATACATTCATTCCACACAGACTGATATATTTCAAGTGTTTATTTATTTTAATGTTGATGATTATAACTAACAACTATTGAAAACCCCAAATTCAGTATCTTAGAAAAGTAGAATATTACTTAAGACCAATACAAAGAAAAGATTTTTAGAAATCTTGGCCAACTGAAAAGTATGAACATGAAAAGTATGAGCATGTACAGCACTCAGTACTTTGTTGGGGCTCCTTTTGCCTGAATTACTGCAGCAATGCGGAGTGGCATGGATTCAATCAGTATGTGGCACTGCTCAGGTGTTATGAGAGCCCAGGTTGCTCTGATAGTGGCCTTCAGCTCTTCTGCATTGTTGGGTCTGGCATATCGCATCTTCCTCTTCACAATACCCCATAGATTTTCTATGGGGTTAAGGTCAGGCGAGTTTGCTGACCAAGTAAGAACAGGGGTACCATGGTCCTTAAACCAGGTGTTGGTAGCTTTGGCACTGTGTGCAGGTGCCAAGTCCTGTTGGAAAATGAAATCTGCGTCTCCATAGTTGGTCAGCAGCAAGAAGCATGAAGTGCTCTAAAACTTCCTGGTATACGGCTGTGTTGACCTTGGACCTCAGAAAACACAGTGGAGCAACACCAGCTGATGACATGGCACCCCAAACCATCACTGGCTGTGAAAACTTTACACTGGACCTCAAGCAACATGATTCTGTGCCTCTCCTCTCTGATTCCAAAGGAAATGCAGAATTTACTTTCATCAGAGAATATAACTTTGGACCACTCACCAGCAGTCCGGTCCATACTGAATTTGGGGTTTTCATTAGTTGTCAGCTGTAATCATCAAAATTTAAAGAAATAAACACTTGAAATATATCAGTCTGTGTGGAATGAATGTATACATTATACAAGTTTCACTTTTTCAATTGGAATTAGTGAAATAAATCAACTTTTTGATCATATTCTAATTATATGACCAGCACCTGTATGTACTGTTGCTTTCCAAAATGTCCATTATGATCCCTTTTGAACTTTCAGCATGCTCAAGTTTGTTTGTCTTAAGAACGGTTCTACAAGTCACAAAAAGATCTAGATAAAATAACTTTGTTTGTTTCTTCAAGAGAGCTCATGATCATGACCCAAGTCAGCCAGCACTGAATGTGGGGAGTTGATAAAACAGATGCAGCCTCAAAAAGTAATTTTAGCCTAAATAATGACTAAAATCAAAATTAGTTGTCAGAATTAAAATAAAATCAAACCCACAAAATTATGAATCAGTCTGACTCGTGACTGCTTGCACCTTTCAGTTAGTTTCACATTTTTAGAATGTCAGAAGCAGTAACTCCTTGAGAAGTTAAACCTTAACTAAAATATTTTCACTTTCTGATGGTGGTTTACATTTGATGAGTCAGTGCCACTTTTTTATACTATACTATACTATACTAATGCAGCCATCAGCTGGTTTAATTATGTAAAAGTAACACTAGAAACATGGCAACCACACAACTGGCTTTCTAAAACAGTGCAAATAAACATCTCTCCAACTTACTAATGAGCTATTTTCTCTCAGGCAGAGATATACTATATCCTGGGCAGGTTACCACTCTATTGCAGAGCCAACACAACAAAACGGTCAAACATGATTATATTTACAACTATGGCCAATCGATAATCACCAAAAAACCCTGTTTGTTTCATTCATACAAAAATCAATATGCCATGGTTGCTATGTGTCAGACTGCAACTTCAGCAATGTCATAGGCACTCCTAGTCAATAATTAGCCAAGATGCATAAAACTGCTGACTATGTGTATAAAACTGTGTCCAAACAATCAACTCATTTTTGATGATTGCCTTTTCTATTCACTCTTCCCTGAGTTCAAGCTAATACTATTCCCATTGAACTCTCTGGTAGAACATAAATCCCACATCAAAACACACACAGACAAACTCCAAGTTTCATTTAGACAATTGTAGCACAACAAATGG
Source organism: Oreochromis niloticus (assembly GCF_001858045.2). Taxonomy (NCBI): domain Eukaryota; kingdom Metazoa; phylum Chordata; class Actinopteri; order Cichliformes; family Cichlidae; genus Oreochromis; species Oreochromis niloticus. Next base: position 25,474,557 of record NC_031976.2, on the reverse strand, counting down.
TGTTGCTGATATTAGTCACCTGACAAAAGCCTACAACAGAAGCCTAAGTGAAATGTGTTCTTAATGTATCTCTACAGACACATCCATTGCCTTTAAGATGTACTGTGGCTTTACCAATGGGACCATGTGTCAGATGAACCGCTGTTCAAAGAGTGGCAATGGTTGGGAAATGGTAACAGGTGTTTATGGGGGTCCCAGCTCTGACCACACCAATCTGCCCAATGGAAATGGTAATCAAGGTAAGGTTTCAAATGTTGCATTTGGTTTTCGCATTGTTTAAAATACAATTTTATTTGGATAATCTAATTTTTCACCTCAGCCATGTTAAGCAGCCAGAAATAATAATAAATGCTTTGGTGGTCTGCTATAATATTAATTTTAAACAACATTGTAGGTCAGGATGCAGGTTACTTCATGTATGCTAGCACAGAATCAGTTCAGGAGGGTGACTCAGCCTGGCTGGAGACAAAGAGGATGAGTCCTCAGAGGGAGTGTCATGTCCAGTGTCTGCAGTTCTACTATTACCACAATGGGAGCAAGTCAGATGAACTTAACATCTGGATCAGAGAGTTTCAAGATGAACGGGACTCCACAGGAACACTCTACCTCATGGGACAGATCACTGGTAATGGTTCACTTGTGATTGTCCATAATGATTTTCTCCAGATAAAGTATAAATGCTTCACATTTTACATTTTGTCACAAAGACATATCTCACGGTTTACCTCTTAATCCAAAAATTCTCCCTCCAGGTCCACCAACATCTCACTGGACTCTCCACCATGTTCCTCTGAATGCCACCAAGCAGTTCCAGGTGGAGTTTGAGGTTCGTAAAGGAGCAGGAAACTCTACAGGCGGCTTCTCTATTGATGACATCAATCTTTCAGAGCTCGAGTGTCCAGATGGAACCTGGCAGATTAATAATTTTGAGAGGCTTTTGAACACTACTGATACTCCGGCCCTGATATATAGCCCAAGGCAGTATTCTAGTGAGGGCTATGCTTACCGGGTAGCGTTAAATCCCCGCCAGACAGATTTTGGAGTATATGTGCAACTTGTCTCTGGTGTCTATGATGACCAACTGAAATGGCCTTGCCCACAAAGGCAATTTACTGTCCAAATGGTGGATCAGAACCCCAACATCCAGCTACAGATGTCAAGGCAAATAAGTATCACCACTGACCCAAATCTGCTGTACAATGGTATGTTTACAGAAACATGTAATCCTTAAAAAAAATGTACTAATTAAACTATTTACCATTATGTTACGTATGCTTTCTGTAAACAGGAGTACTAATTTGGGGCAAACCTCGTGAGGTTGGAAGTCAAATTGTTGACAAGAACAATGAGATCATCTATGTTAATACCCTATATGGTTATAAAAATTTTGCATCTTTGGAAGACATCCAATCCAGAGATTACCTCAAGGGAGAGAGTGCAATTTTCATCTTCAATTTACAAGGCAAATTTAAATGTTTTCTTTGCTAAACTTAAATAGTGTACTTAAAATTTTTACAACAGAAATGCATAAAACATTTGAATCATTTCAAACAAGAAAAAAAGTTATTTTAGTTTTTTCTTTCCTTTCAATAGATCTCACTCCTCTACTTAATGGAAGTTCGCTGCCATGTCCTCAAGTGAAATCAGTGAGCATTACAAGTGCTCCCACAGACCAGGATAAAGGACCTTGCTCATCCAGGTGGGCTATGTTATGAAATAAATTAACTTAATTTCAATTGAATTATTATTTATATAACTGCAAATCACAACAACAGTTGCATCAAAAATGCCTGTTGAAAAATGCTCTGACTTTCACAGTACCTCACCCACCACACTTCCATCTCTAAAGACAACAGATGACGGGTTTTTTCACATACATGTCAAAAAATATTTTGACTTTCACAGGATCTTACCCACCTCCAATCCAACTTGATAAACAACAGATTATGACACTTATTTAGATATTCTCAGAATTTACTGTTTGTAAGAATGTGTTGTCACAAGCTGTAAAATCTAGTGGACCCCAAATTTAGATGTTACACTGCTTATGGTGATCAATATAATAAGCCCTCTTTACAGATAATGAGAAGTAAAGTTGTAGTGAAGGAGCACATGCATAAGGATTGGTAATAAAGTGGAGAATGCTAGAAATATGGAGGAAATATGGAGGTCATGTGGGGGAAGCTCGTGTGCAGTGGTGAATACTTTAGGAAGCAGCTGAAAGAAAAAGGAAAAAACAAACAAACAAGAAAATGAATGCAGTTAAATATTTGATGTAAATTTTCAAACTGATATGTAATTTTTACATACATACAATATTCTGCTTTGACTTTCACAGGACCTCACCCACCACACTTCCATCTCTAAACACAACAGATGACAGGTACGCCAGTTTTCTCAAATATTTCTTTTGCTAAGAAACAGAAAAGGTTTCTTACAAACAGAAACATTTAAACTCTCACTCATGCAAGACTTTTAGCATACCTGTCAAACTAAACTTTGACTTTTACAGGATCTCATCCATCACAATTCCAACTCCAGAAATAACAAACCATAACAGGTACTCCAATATTCTCAAACAGTTTCTGTTTGAAAAAATGTGTTTTTGTCACAAGCTGTCAATTCTAGTGGACGTGAACAGATGTTATACTGCTGACTGTGATCAACATAAGCCCTGTTTATGGATAGTAAGCAGCAAAATTGTAGTGTAGGAGCACATGCAGAGGGTTGGTGTGATAGTGGAAGCTGCAAGGAATAGAGTAAGATGGAGGAAGCAGGTCTGCAGTTGTGAACACTTTATTAAGCAGCTATAAGTGGATAAAAATAACCTGTATGCATTTCAGGCATTTATTTGATGCCAGATTTAAAACTATGTCATTTTCACATACATGTCAAAAAATGTTTTGACTTTCACAGAACCTCACCCACCACACTTCCATCTCTAAACACAACAGATGACAGGTACGCCAGTTTTCTTAAATATTTTCTTTTGCTAAGAAACAGAAAAGGTTTCTTACAAACAGAAACATTTAAACTCTCACTCATGCAAGACTTTTAGCATACCTGTCAAACTAAACTTTGACTTTTACAGGATCTCATCCACCACAATTCCAACTCCAGAAATAACAAACCATAACAGGTACTCCAACATTCTCAAACAGTTTCTGTTTGGAAAAATGTGTTTTTGTCACAAGCTGTCAATTCTAGTGGACGTGAACAGATGTTATACTGCTGACTGTGATCAACATACTAAGCCCTGTTTACAGATAGTAAGCAGCAAAATTGTAGTGTAGGAGCACATGCAGAGGGTTGGTGTGATAGTGGAAGCTGCAAGGAATAGAGTAAGATGGAGGAAGCAGGTCTGCAGTTATGAACACTTTATTAAGCATCTATAAGTGGATAAAAAAATAACCTGTATGCATTTCAGGCATTTATTTGATGCCAGATTTAAAACTATGTCATTTTCACATACATGTCATAAAATGTTTTGACTTTCACAGAACTTCACCCACTGCAATTCCAATTCTAAACACAACAGATGACAGGTACGCTAGTCTTCTCAAACAAAATGCCAGATTTGAAACTATGTCACTTTCACATACATGTCAAAACATTGCTTTAATTTTTGCAGGATCTCACCCACCTCCAATCCAACTCAATAAACAACAGATGATGCCACTTATTTAGATGTTCTCAGAATTTACTGTTTGTAAGAATGTGTTGTCACAAGCTGTGAAATCTAGTGGACCCCCAAATTTAGATGTTACACTGCTTATGGTGATCAATATAATAAGCCCTCTTTATGGATAATGAGAAGCAAAGTTGTAGTGAAGGAGCACATGCATAAGGATTGGTAATAAAGTGGAGAATGCTAGAAATATGGAGGAAATATGGAGGTCATGTGGGGGAAGCTCGTGTGCAGTGGTGAATACTTTAGGAAGCAGCTGAAAGAAAAGGAAAAAAACAAACAAACAAGAAAATGAATGCAGTTAAATATTTGATGTAAATTTTCAAACTGATATGTAATTTTTACATACATACAATATTCTGCTTTGACTTTCACAGGACCTCACCCACCACACTTCCATCTCTAAACACAACAGATGACAGGTACGCCAGTTTTCTCAAATATTTTCTTTTGCTAAGAAACAGAAAAGGTTTCTTACAAACAGAAACATTTAAACTCTCACTCATGCAAGACTTTTAGCATACCTGTCAAACTAAACTTTGACTTTTACAGGATCTCATCCACCACAATTCCAACTCCAGAAATAACAAACCATAACAGGTACTCCAACATTCTCAAACAGTTTCTGTTTGGAAAAATGTGTTTTTGTCACAAGCTGTCAATTCTAGTGGACGTGAACAGATGTTATACTGCTGACTGTGATCAACATACTAAGCCCTGTTTACAGATAGTAAGCAGCAAAATTGTAGTGTAGGAGCACATGCAGAGGGTTGGTGTGATAGTGGAAGCTGCAAGGAATAGAGTAAGATGGAGGAAGCTGATCTGCAGTTATGAACACTTTATTAAGCATCTATAAGTGGATAAAAAAATAACCTGTATGCATTTCAGGCATTTATTTGATGCCAGATTTAAAACTATGTCATTTTCACATACATGTCATAAAATGTTTTGACTTTCACAGAACCTCACCCACTGCAATTCCAATTCTAAACACAACAGATGACAGGTACGCTAGTCTTCTCAAACAAAATGCCAGATTTGAAACTATGTCACTTTCACATACATGTCAAAACATTGCTTTAATTTTTGCAGGATCTTACCCACCTCCAATCCAACTCAATAAACAACAGATGATGCCACTTATTTAGATGTTCTCAGAATTTACTGTTTGTAAGAATGTGTTGTCACAAGCTGTGAAATCTAGTGGACCCCCAAATTTAGATGTTACACTGCTTATGGTGATCAATATAATAAGCCCTCTTTACGGATAATGAGAAGTAAAGTTGTAGTGAAGGAGCACATGCATAAGGATTGGTAATAAAGTGGAGAATGCTAGAAATATGGAGGAAATATGGAGATCATGTGGGGGAAGCTCGTGTGCAGTGGTGAATACTTTAGGAAGCAGCTGAAAGAAAAGGAAAAAACAAACAAACAAGAAAATGAATGCAGTTAAATATTTGATGTAAATTTTCAAACTGATATGTAATTTTTACATACATACAATATTCTGCTTTGACTTTCACAGGACCTCACCCACCACACTTCCATCTCTAAACACAACAGATGACAGGTACGCCAGTTTTCTCAAATATTTTCTTTTGCTAAGAAACAGAAAAGGTTTCTTACAAACAGAAACATTTAAACTCTCACTCATGCAAGACTTTTAGCATACCTGTCAAACTAAACTTTGACTTTTACAGGATCTCATCCACCACAATTCCAACTCCAGAAATAACAAACCATAACAGGTACTCCAACATTCTCAAACAGTTTCTGTTTGGAAAAATGTGTTTTTCTCACAAGCTGTCAATTCTAGTGGACGTGAACAGATGTTATACTGCTGACTGTGATCAACATACTAAGCCCTGTTTACAGATAGTAAGCAGCAAAACTGTAGTGTAGCAGCACATGCAGAGGGTTGGTGTGATAGTGGAAGCTGCAAGGAATAGAGTAAGATGGAGGAAGCTGATCTGCAGTTATGAACACTTTATTAAGCATCTATAAGTGGATAAAAAAATAACCTGTATGCATTTCAGGCATTTATTTGATGCCAGATTTGAAACTATGTCATTTTCACATACATGTCATAAAATGTTTTGACTTTCACAGAACCTCACCCACTGCAATTCCAATTCTAAACACAACAGATGACAGGTACGCTAGTCTTCTCAAACAAAATGCCAGATTTGAAACTATGTCACTTTCACATACATGTCAAAACATTGCTTTAATTTTTGCAGGATCTCACCCACCTCCAATCCAACTCAATAAACAACAGATGATGCCACTTATTTAGATGTTCTCAGAATTTACTGTTTGTAAGAATGTGTTGTCACAAGCTGTGAAATCTAGTGGACCCCCAAATTTAGATGTTACACTGCTTATGGTGATCAATATAATAAGCCCTCTTTACGGATAATGAGAAGCAAAGTTGTAGTGAAGGAGCACATGCATAAGGATTGGTAATAAAGTGGAGAATGCTAGAAATATGGAGGAAATATGGAGGTCATGTGGGGGAAGCTCGTGTGCAGTGGTGAATACTTTAGGAAGCAGCTGAAAGAAAAGGAAAAAAACAAACAAACAAGAAAATGAATGCAGTTAAATATTTGATGTAAATTTTCAAACTGATATGTAATTTTTACATACATACAATATTCTGCTTTGACTTTCACAGGACCTCACCCACCACACTTCCATCTCTAAACACAACATATGACAGGTACGCCAGTTTTCTCAAATATTTTCTTTTGCTAAGAAACAGAAAAGGTTTCTTACAAACAGAAACATTTAAACTCTCACTCATGCAAGACTTTTAGCATACCTGTCAAACTAAACTTTGACTTTTACAGGATCTCATCCACCACAATTCCAACTCCAGAAATAACAAACCATAACAGGTACTCCAACATTCTCAAACAGTTTCTGTTTGGAAAAATGTGTTTTTGTCACAAGCTGTCAATTGTAGTGGACCTGAACAGATGTTATACTGCTAACTGTGATCAACATACTAAGCCCTGTTTACGGATAGTAAGCAGCAACATTGTAGTGTAGGAGCACATGCAGAGGGTTGGTGTGATAGTGGAAGCTGCAAGGAATAGAGTAAGATGGAGGAAGCAGGTCTGCAGTTGTGAACACTTTATTAAGCAGCTATAAATGGATAAAAATAACCTGTATGCATTTCATGCATTTATTTGATGCCAGATTTAAAACTATGTCATTTTCACATACATGTCAAAAAATATTAAGACTTTCACAGAACCTCACCCACTGCAATTCCAATTCTAAACACAACAGATGACAGGTACGCTAGTCTTCTCAAACAAAATGCCAGATTTGAAACTATGTCACTTTCACATACATGTCAAAACATTGCTTTAATTTTTGCAGGATCTCACCCACCTCCAATCCAACTCAATAAACAACAGATGATGCCACTTATTTAGATGTTCTCAGAATTTACTGTTTGTAAGAATGTGTTGTCACAAGCTGTGAAATCTAGTGGACCCCCAAATTTAGATGTTGCACTGCTTATGGTGATCAATATAATAAGCCCTCTTTACGGATAATGAGAAGTAAAGTTGTAGTGAAGGAGCACATGCATAAGGATTGGTAATAAAGTGGAGAATGCTAGAAATATGGAGGAAATATGGAGGTCATGTGGGGGAAGCTCGTGTGCAGTGGTGAATACTTTAGGAAGCAGCTGAAAGAAAAAGGAAAAAACAAACAAACAAGAAAATGAATGCATTTAAATATTTGATGTAAATTTTCAAACTGATATGTAATTTTTACATACATACAATATTCTGCTTTGACTTTCACAGGACCTCACCCACCACACTTCCATCTCTAAACACAACATATGACAGGTACGCCAAACATCTCACACATTTTCTGTTTTTCAAAATTAGAAAATGTTATAAATAGAAACAAACAAATTCTTAGTTTTAGATTTTAATATACCTGTCAAAAATTTCTTTGACTATTTCAGGACCTCACCCACTACAATTCCCACTCCAGAAACAACAGATGACAGGTAATCTTCTAAAACATTTTCTGTCTGTAAAATTGTTTTATTGTCAAAGCCTGTAAAATCTAGTGGACCTAATCATTTCGATTTTGGACTGCTGCTCAACATAACGTAACAAAACAAAAGAACAACAAAAGAAGAATAAAAGATGCATCCATTTCAATATTTAGTGCACAATTTTAAACTTATATGTCATTTTCACGTACGCGTCATATAATGCTTCGACTTTCACAGGATGTAACCCTATGTTGATGATAAAAAATTAGATTTGATACTGCTGATACTATTGTCTAAAAAGGTATATCATCTCATCGCATGCATTACTACATGGGGTAATAATCATTTTTGCAGTGGCCAATAGGAATAGTCAGCAGCCAGTCAGAATGTTTGTAAGTTGCTCTTGACATAGTAATTAATTGTGGAGCTTGCAGCACACACAGATTTTGCCCAATAAAACACAACGGCACTGATGTATACCTTCTGCTCAACTTAATTACTTAACATAAGCTATCTGTACATCCTTTATTTAATTAATTTTTTTTTTTAAATTCCCCTCTCGCCCCTGCGGTCAATCTATCTTTCAAGCATGGATCTTCTACCAGACCCTGAGAGCTTGAAGGTCCTGCACAGTATCTTAGCTGTTCCTAGGACTGCGCTCTTCTGGAGAGAGATCTCGGATGTTGTTCCTGGGATTTGCTGGAGCTCCTTGCCTAGCTTGGGAGTCACAGCACCTAGTGCTCCGATTACCACTGGGACCACTGTTACCTTAACCCTCCACATCTTCTCGAGCTCTTCTCTGAGCCCTTGGTACCTCAGCAGCTTCTCGTGTTCCTTCCTCCTGATGTTGTCTCCCATTTTGACCTCAGTACTTTCAGGTCATACTCGGCACAGATGTTTCTGTATACTATGCCGGCCACTTGGTTATGGCGCTCCATGTATGCCCTGCCTGCTAGCATCTTGCACCCTGCTGTTATGTGCTGGATTGTCTCAGGGGCATCTTTACACAGCCTGCACCTGGGGTCTTGTCTGGTGTGATAGACCCCAGCCTCTATGGATCTTGTGCTCAGTGCTTGTTCCTGTGCTGCTATGATTAGTGCCTCCGTGCTGTCTTTCAGTCCAGCTTTGTCCAGCCACTGGTAGGATTTCTGGGTATCAGCCACCTCCTCTATCTGCCGGTGGTACATACCGTGCAGGGGCCTATCCTTCCATTATGGTTCCTCCTCTTCTCCTCTTTCTTGGGTTTCTGCTGCCTGAGGTATTCACTGAGCATGCGGTCGGTTGGGGCCATCTTCCTGATCTACTCGTGGATGTTTCTTGTCTCATCCTGGACTGTGGTACTGACACTCACCAGTCCCTGGTCTCCTTCCTTCCACTTAGCATACAGCCTCAGGGTGCTGGACTTGGGGTGAAACCCTCGATGCATGGTAGGGAGCTTCCTGGTCTTGATGTCAGTGGCTTCTATCTCCTCCTTTGGCCAGCTTATTATCCCAGCAGAGTACCTGATCACAGGCAGGGCGAAGGTGTTGATACCCCAGATCTTGTTCTTACCGTTCAGCTGACTCCTAAGGACTTGCCTGACCCTCTGCAGGTACTTGGTGGTTGCAGCTTTCCTAGTGGCCTCTTTATGGTTACTGTTTGCCTATGGGATCCCCAGGTGCTTGTAGCTTTCCTCTATGTCTGCAATATTGCCTTCTGGTAGTTCGATCCCCTCAGTTCTGACTACCTTCCTTCTCTTTGTTATCATCCGACTACATTTATCCAGTCCAAACAACATTCCAATGTAATTGCTGTATATCCCGGTAGGATCAGTGAATCGATGTCTCATTAACTCTGGGCATACAGCTTGATGTCATCCATGTAGAGGAGGTGGCTGACAATTGCCCTGTTCCGTAGTTGGTATCTGTAACCAGTCTTGTTAGTGATCTTACTGAGGGGGTTCAGGCCTATGTAGAACAGCAGTGGGGACAGAGCATCTCTTTGGTAGATCCCACATCCGATGGTGACTTGTGCAATGGGCTTGAAGTTGGCCTCGAGTGTTGTACGCCACATCCCCATTGAGTTCCTGATGAAAGCTCTTAGAGTCCTGTTGATAGTTGTATAGCTCTAGGCATTCCAGGATCCAGGTGTGGAGCATCGAGTCATAGGCCTTCTTGTAATCAATCCAGGCAGTACACAGGTTGGTCAGCGTAGTCTTGCAGTCTCAGGCAACTGCTCTGTCTACCAGTAGCTGGTGTTTTGCACCACTGGCATTCTTGCCTATTCCTTTCTGTGCCCCACTCATATATTGAGCCATATGCCGGTTCAACTTAGCCGCTATGATGCCTGGCAGGAGCTTCCATGTGGTGCTGAGGCAGGTTATTGGTCGGTAGTTGGAAGGAATTAGTCCCTTCTGGAGGTCCTTGAGAATCAGAACTGTCCAGCCTTTGGTTAGCCATTCTGGGTGTCTCTCATCGACTAGAAGCTGGTTCATTTGTGCTGTCAGATGCTCGTGGAGTGCAGTCAGCTTCTTCAGCCAGTAGTCATGAACCATGTCGGGGCCTGGTGCTGTCCAATTGTTCATACTGGAGACCCTTTCTTGGATATCTGCTACCGTGATGGTTATAGGACCCTGTTCAGGGAGGTTGCTGTGTCTGCTCTTAGCTCCACTAGCCACTGTTATGGGTTGCGTCATTCTCCCATATAATATTCCAGTATTGCTCTGTCTCCAGCTTTGGTGGTGCTGTTCTCATATTGTTCCCCTACCACTAAGGTTTATTCTCCTGCCTTTTATCTCTCTGGTGTACCTCTTCAAGCAGTTGGCGAAGGCTGCGAGTCTGCCATGGTGTAGATCAGCTGGTTAGTCTCAGTAATGGTGGTGGTAGGTATTGTCTATAGAGCTGCGTTCACATCATCTAGCAGATATTCTGAGGGTAGTTCATATAGTCTTGGTAACCAGCTACAGAGGATAAAGGTTTCAAGCTTCGCCATGATCCTATCTTTCAGGTCAGTTTCTCTCGCACTCAATGATCCTTCTTCCATCACACTCGGGGCTTGGTAACCAATCTCGGGTGGGGGTGATGATATCTCACCCCGACCTGTCGTCCTAGCTCCTTCTTGCCGTAGAATGTGTGTTACATTTATAGATAGATAGATAGATATACATATACATAAAATTTTGTTTGTTTGTTTGTTTTAGCATTTTTTGCTTTTCTCCTGGTATGGTGGCCTCTCCGGTTCTCACCCTCCTGCTAGCACTGATGCTTCTGATACCTTGATGTGTATTTCATCTGCATCTGGACTCTTTACATGGATGACACCAATGACTCTTTCAGATATTTTTCTTGTTTTACAACTGTATGACCTGAAAATTTATATCCATTCCTGTTTGATTTATTATAGATGTTCATAATTCATGTTCATGATTTTTCATGATTTTTTTGGTGTTACAACAGTTTTGGGTTTTTTGGGGTTTTTTGTTTGTTTGTTTTTTATTTTGGTTGTTTTTATAATAATCATTGCAACAATATTTTTGTTTTGTGTCCACAATAAAGAGAATGCAAACAAAAAGTTAAATGATAAGTACTTAAAATATATTATAGTTTTAAACTCTAATATTTGTGTGCTGTACGCTCATTTGATAGTTTTGTTTACTGCAATTTTCAACCACGAGAAATCCACATAGTTACACAGAGTTTGAAGTTATTAAAATGCAGTGAAAGAAAATTTTCTACTATAACTACTAGCCACAGTGTGCTTTCTCAGATGCTGGTGTACTGATGTTTAACAAAAAATAAAATTTATAATCTTTAAAACAAAAACATTCTTGTTCCTCTAATTTTTTCAGTGTTAGTGTTTCAGTGTTTTTTCAGTGCATTTTATTAAGCAGAGATCAAAAATTGAACATAATTTATTGAGAGATGACCCATCATGGCAGAATGGAATCCCATTGCCGATAGGATTTAGGAGAGGATCCCCTAGGGTCTAGACCAGGGGTGCCCAATCCCAGTCCTCGAGAGCTACTGTCCTGCAGCTTTTAGATGCATCCCTACTCCAACACAGCTGAATCAAATAGTTGGATTACCAATTCGGCATGCCATCAAGTCTGGCAAAGGCCTGATAACGAGCCATTCATTTGATTCAGGTGTGCTGGAACAAGGACGCATCTAAAAGCTGCAGGGCAGTAGCTCTCGAGGACTGGGATTGGGCACCCCTGGTCTAGACACTGGTAGTGGTGATGGTGAAGATTGAGGTTTGGATGGAGCTCCGAATGACTTAGGTGAGGTGGAGATAGGGAGGAGGAGGGTTGCATTAATAAAAGTCTGAAAGTAGAATGACAGAGCACTGAGATTTAAACCACATATAATTGAGGCTGATTAGCTCAAAAAGAGGAAGGGGGGTTTGGGCAAGAAGATAATTGAAGATGATTGCCAAACTGACATTACGTCAGTTTTGAGTTTGAGTTTGATTTTTGTAATGAGCTTTTTACAAAGATACCATGCATGTATTCATTGTACTCAGCTCTATTTGAACAAAGGGCATCATTCACTCATTTTAATGAGGCAGTACTTATGTTATGTTTCACATGCAGTCATAATAAAAAGAAATTCTAAGGTTTTACATATCACAAACTGCTTTTGGAGTTTATTTTAATGACTCTATGTATTATCTGATGTGTTGTTTTTCATCTAAGATTGCATTTAATTAATTTTAGAAACCAGTAAGAATCACATTATGTTTTTTAATATGCCCTCATACAGTACACCTTAGAATTGAAAGACAGTTTACTTTCTCTTTTACACAACTGTAGGGGTGGAACATACTGGCAGTAAGTTACGTGCGAGAATGTACAGTATGTTGCACATTTGGAAAGAGATAAGAAACATCCTCAACCACAACAATGACTACTATTTGGATAATTACCTTAAGATAAAAGGTTAGCAACCTATGGTAAATGTTTTTATTGGGGGTGGGAATTTAACACATTAACTGCGATTAATTAATTTGAAGAAAATAACGCATTAAAAAAATTACGCATTTCATTGCATTTTGCATTCCAAGCAAAGGGGAACTTTTGTCAATGCACAATTTCCTGGTATACCGATTACACTGATGCTAAACTCAGAGCTACAAAAAATCAGAAGAAAGCGCGTTGCTAGGATTGATCGAAGGCAAATTTCATTTCAAAAGAAACCACCTTTTATCAAGGTGGAATCCTTGATAAAAGTGTGATTTTGTGCAAAAAGGAGTTTGCATACCACCAAAGCACTTCAACCTCAACAGTACCATCTAAATGCAAAACATGTTGCAGCATGGGAGCTGTTAGCTCTAGCAGTCCGAGTACCAACAAAAGGTGTCGGCAGCCCAAACTTGTTGAAATGACTGGCTTCAGGACCAAAATTAGTAAGTCAATATTGGACAAACTTACAAACTCTCTGGCAAAATGGCTTGCTCTGGACTGTAGACCACTATCAGTGGTAGAAGATAGGGGGTTAGAAAATGTGCTACAGTTAGCGTCAGGTGATCCAACTTTCCAACTGCTGTGCTGAAAGACTATTTCAAGTAAAATTCAACAGCTTTATCACACTGAAAAGCGAGCAAAATTAGATGCATTACAGACAGCCCTGCTAATATGGAGGAACTACACCAGCAGCAAACAAGACTGGGGCAACACAAAGAGCCATGTTTCCACACAGTGGAATTCAACGCTGGATTAACGCTCGACAAAAACACAAGCTAGTCATTTTAACTCCATCGGAGCTGGTTAAACTCCAAAAGCTGGGGACTGTCCTTGAGTCATGCAGGTAAATAAAACAATTTTTTAACTTATTATTACTGTTTCTTCAAAAAGCTCTATAGTTGACAGTTATTGTATAGATTAATAATTACTTTCTCAAACTGTCTACTGCAGGTTTGTGACTGAGCTTCTTGGAGGTGAGACATATGTCTTATGTTTAGTGGTTTTACCTGCTTTCTGCCATCTGCATCACACCATGGAGGTCTCCAATGATGACTCAAACTACATGGTGAAATTTAAGACTGCCTTCACAAAGGACCTATCCCAACGTGTAACTACGCTCAACCATCAGTGGCTCAAGATAACTACTGTGCTTGACCCAGGCTTTAAGGATTTAAAGTGTCTTGCAAGGGGAGAGTGAGAAGAGGTTTGGACCATCCTTGAGGTCCTGCTGCAGGAACAGTGTAAAGATGCCAGCACAAAGGCGCCAGCAAAGACAAAGAGGTTCCTCCTCTCGTCATTGTCTTGAGACTCTGATTCAGATGAGGAAGCTCTGTGTAACAGGGCCCTGAGTTTGTACAGAGCAGAATCCACCATCAGCGAGACAGACTGCCTGCTGCAATGGTGGTCCAGTCGAGCAGGGACCCACCCACAGCTATCTGTCCTGGCCCGCAAGTATTTGATTAGTCCTGCCACTTCTGTCCAATGTAAGAGACTGTTCTCACCTGCAGGTCACATAGTAACAAAAAAGAGAACTGTCTTGAGCTCTGAAAATGTGAACAGGCTAGTTTGTCTAAGTAACTGGCTGAAAGAGATGGACAGTAAGTAAGCATGGAAGTATTTTGAGTCCAATGGTTTTGTTATTTTTTGCACTAAAATGTTCGATGATCACACTGTTTTAGCCTAATGTACACCTAATGGTGAAGCTGGTGAAATAACCTTTCATGTTTCTGCCTTATTTTCTTAAGAAGAAAAACTGCTCCCCAGTTTCACCCATCGTGGCCAATTTGTACATGGAAGAAGTGGAAAAGAGGGCGTTGCTATCCTACCCTGGAACACCACCAAGCCATTGGTTCAGATATATGGATGACACCTGGGTGAAAATCAAATCTCAGGACGTACTACATTTCACGGATCACATTAACTCGGTGGACCGACACATCAAATTCACCAGGGAGAATATGAAAAGTGGCAGGTTAGCCTTCTTAGACGGTGAGATTTCCATCAGTAATGGGGGACATCTAAAAGCTGACGTGTACCGTAAACCTACGCATACGGATCAGTATCCAAGGTTTGACTCTCATCATCCACTGGAGTACAAACTGGGTGTCATCAGGATGCTACAACACAGAGCGAACACCATCCCCACTGACACAGCGGCCAGGGAGGCAGAAGAACAGCACATCAAGAAGGCCCTGAGTAAATGTGGTTATCCCAGCTGGACTTTTGTCAAAGCTGGGAAGGCACCTAAAGAAAGCTCCAGCCGATCCAGAAGAGAAGGACAACCGCTGCCCAAGCGAAAACCTGTAGTGATCCCATATGTGTCAGGAGTATCGGAACAGTTGAGACGCATTTTTTCTAAACACCGGGTCTCTGTGGCTTTTAAACCCCAAAATACGCTGCGCCAAAAACTGGTCCACCCCAAGGATCGGGTCCCCCGATGCAAACAGAGTAACATAGTGTACGCTGTTAAGTGCCAGGAGGATTGCCAGGATTTATACATCGGGGAAACCAAACAACCTCTAGCGAAGCGGATGGCACAACACAGAAGAGCAACCTCATCAGGCCAGGACTCTGCAGTTTATTTACACCTACAGGCCAGTGGACACTCTTTCAACGATGAGGATGTACACATCCTGGACAGGGAAGAACGCTGGTTTGAGCGCGGAGTCAAGGATGCCATTTACGTGATGTGAAAAGATTTTGTTTATTATTCAAATATGCTTTGCTTGTGATTGTGTAAACTCTGAATGATGATTCACCCTGATAAAACATGAAACCTTGCCTATGCTTATCAAATGCCTGTGAAGACAAGTTCCTGTGCAAAAAGCAACGGAAAATGCCACTTAAGCAGACGTTTAGTATAGTACGGACAGAATGTTTAGTAAGATATGCATTTGTCAGTTAAGCAATATATTCTGAGAACAGGCGGAGACTGCCTCCGTCTGCTGTGTAACCTACGTGCCTATATAACCTGCAATAAAGAAGAGTACTGTGTGACTCTCTCTCTCTTTAGAGAGTTCACCCATGTACATATGATTTTTTATATTGTCTCACTGTGTCTCTGTTTTACTTTGGCAGCTTTCTATTTGGGAAATTTTCCCCTGACATTTCTTGGTCCTTCGAAACCGGATGAGACAGCCTATTTAAAGCAGCTCTCACAGAAAGCACCTCACCAGGTCCCGTCGGTACGAGAAGCCCACGTTGCAACGTTTTACAAGCGGTCCGCACCGTCGGGGGCTGATCAGGTGCATCTGAAGAAACCAGCGCCAAGGTAGGACAGACCACTTTGAGATAATAAAGGTTTGCGCAAAAACGAAAACGAAACTTAAGACTCGTCCAAGACAGACTGGAAGCATTAAGCTCGTCCTGAGGACTGGTAGTCAGCTCGCCCGCAGAGGGTTGGAAGCAGTAAAATAAATATTGAGCTCGTCTAAGAATGATTGGTAGCTCCCCGAAAGGGTAAAAATAGACTCGCCTGTAAGACGGAATTGGTAGTCCTGCGTGGACTCATTCCGCAGTTTAAAAAGGCTGGAAGTCAGGGACTCGCCTGTAAGACGGAATTGGTAGTCCTGCGTGGACTCATTCCGCAGTTTAAAAGGCTGGAAGCACTACGCTCGCTTCAAGGAAGCTGGTAGCGTGAACGCGCGTTAAAACTGTCTGTCTTTTATTTTTTTTTTGGTGGAATAAGTTGATTTCTACAGCACAATAAGGAGGCTGAACTATTCCACTGATTTGTTTACTGTCGGTTGCTGAAGTACTGGTGAATCGAGAAGAAGGTCGTGTTTTATCACATAAAGTTGACACCGCTTTTGAGAATAGCTCAAAAATAGAAGGGCGTGTCAGCCACCTCTCTCTGTTCTCGTGCCAGCGAAAGCGCCGCAGGTGTGTGTGTGTATTACTAAGCGCTAAATACATAAAGAACTATCAAATAAAATAAATCAAAATTAAATATGGGAAATAAATCTACAAAACCCGAATTGACTGCAGATGAACAATGGTTAGAGAAAAAATGCCCTGGTGCAGGACAGATAAGCGCAAATAGGTGGAGAAATCCCAAAAAAACAAACTGCACCGCCTGGGAGGGGAACTGTAGCCCTGGCCAAATACAGCAATTAAGTAAATGCCTACACGCAGAGATAGAAAAGACTAGTGGTAAAAAGAAGGTCCTGCGCATGTACGAGTACGTAAGTTTCTTTGTACCATGGCAGGAGGAAAGTAAGAAGCGTGAAGAGAAAAGAAACAAAAAGCAAAATAAACAAAGCGAAAAGCCACCTACCGAAACCACCAATCCTCCTCCTTATCAACCACCTCCCTCAGTCCCGGGTCCCCCTGATACTGAGCAACCATACCCCCCAAATCCTTATCCCCCTGTTTCAAAAAATCCCTTTGTGAAACCACAAGACCCTTATGTCTGAGCGAGACAACAACTGGACCTAATGACCCGCGAAGACCCACCGCCATGGCCTCCAGGCCCGTTAGGGCAATTTCCGTTAATTCAGGCGCCAAACCCAGATTACGGAAAAATAGGAGAAACAAAACAAAAAGAAAACGAGTCTGCCTCTGACTTCCTAGACAGACTACGACCAGTCTTTAGACAAAACTCAGGTCTAGAATATGATGAGGGCGTGAACACCCCTTTTGAACAACAAGTAAAAAACGCGTTTCTAAAAGGCCTCCTCCCAAAGGTCCGCGCCCACGTAGATAAACATTGGGTCACTCAAAATACCGGAAGTCTAGCTGATGCTTTACAGCATGCAGAGCATGCAGTAAAAGTACAGAAAAACAAAACAGCACTGCCAGACTATGAGAAACCATTTCATTTGCATGTGGATGGCAGCTCAGGCTATATGAAAGCAGTATTGACCCAAGCTTTTGGTGACAAACAACGACCGTTAGCCGTTTACTCATGTGAACTAGATTCAGTAGCCTCAGGCCTACCTACATGTGTGCAAGCCTGTGCAGCAGCAGCAGAGGCTGTTAAAAAATCTGCCGACATTGTTTTGGGACACAAGCTGATTATCAAGGTCCCACACGCAGTAACTCCAATACTACTACAGGCTAATCTTTCTTATCTAACACATGCAAGACAGCTCTCCTACGTAGGCATCCTGCTCTCACAGTCACACATCACTGTTGAAAAGTGTGGTCAGCTAAACCAAGGCACCCTGCCCTCAACAAAAGCAGAGTGGATGACAAAACTACTGGAAAACAAAGAAATAGTTTTGAGCAACCAACTGCCGCGTGATTCTCTCCCAGTCTCTTCCAGGTCCTGCTCACAACACCCACAGCATGCAAGATCGCTGAACGACCCTCGTGGATTCATCAAAGCCACACAAAGAAGGTTGAACCAATCCAAGACCCACCAACATCTCCTTAAAGTGAGTGATAAGTTTAGACTCTGGTCCTCCCCAACCTCTAGTGTTCGCTCGGTGGGGGGTAGGGTGATCAGTGGCAACACTCGTGATCCCACTCCTCTGGCTGAGGTCTACTCATTAGAGGCTACGGGTGTGTCTGGTGGTCGAGAAGAGGAGAACACTCACAGGAATGGAGATGCTAGACAAAGAACCCAAGATTCCACTGAGGGAGAAAGGAGAGATGGACATAGACGACGTCAATATTGGACAACAGGATGCCAGCTGACAACAGTCACGACCCTGTGCTTCATGTTTGTGTTCTCAGTGTTCCTGACAATAGCCATCCCACTAAACTCATTCCACATTGGAGGCTATCAAGGTGACAAGTGGAACGAATATGACTGGTACCTGTCAAGCACGGACTGGGACCAAGGCTGGGACACTGTCTTCACCTATACTGGCAACGACTGGACACCCTACAGTGAGTACTGGCTGTGTGGACAACGTGCCTACTTCATACTGCCACCCGGATGGACGGGCACCTGTGCCCCAATCTTCATTTCAGACCACACCTTCAGGATGTCAGCTGTAAATATCTCTCAGACTACAAGACGACGACGAGACGTCTCCGCAGTGCAACCACATGACCCCATCTATGGCAGTGATGTGCCAGAGGGATTTAAGCTTTGGACCACCGGACAAAAGGTCCTCCACTCACTGTTTCCATGGGTGGGCACCGGAAAGAACATTTTAAGGATTGAAACTTTGGATTACCGCTTTGGACTGTTCCTGAATGCCTCGTGCAAAATCAACAATCAACAAAATGAAGAGATTGATGCCCTGCGCATAACTGTGATGCAACACCGAGTCGCACTGGACATGATTCTGGCTGAAAAAGGAGGACTCTGTATACTCTTTAACAACACATGCTGTACGTACATTCCAGATAATGTCCACTCTTCCAACATGACCGACGCCTTACGCACGCTGAAACAACTCAGGGACGCTCAGCAACAGGACTATGTCACGAACACTGAAGATTGGCTTACCTGGCTGTTGAGTGGTTCCTGGAAATCTCTTATTAATAAAAGGACTGGTTTTTGTAGGAGTTCTTCTACTCCTACTCTGTTGTTTTACTTCTTGTATTTTGCCATGTGCACAATCAATGATTAATAAAGTTGTTGCAGTTCATGTGCAGGCATACCTGACACTGCCCATGGACGAAGATGATGATAATCCACCTGACACTGAAATGCTGTGATACACCAATGTATGACGTGCTGATTAAAAATGCGCCGCAAGAAATCATGCACAGATAATAAACCAATGGTGTTTTAACTAGTGTGAAAGTTAAACAACAGGAGGGAAATGTGAAAAGATTTTGTTTATTATTCAAATATGCTTTGCTTGTGATTGTGTAAACTCTGAATGATGATTCACCCTGATAAAACATGAAACCTTGCCTATGCTTATCAAATGCCTGTGAAGACAAGTTCCTGTGCAAAAAGCAACGGAAAATGCCACTTAAGCAGACGTTTAGTATAGTACGGACAGAATGTTTAGTAAGATATGCATTTGTCAGTTAAGCAATATATTCTGAGAACAGGCGGAGACTGCCTCCGTCTGCTGTGTAACCTACATGCCTATATAACCTGCAATAAAGAAGAGTACTGTGTGACTCTCTCTCTCTTTAGAGAGTTCACCCATGTACATATGATTTTTTATATTGTCTCACTGTGTCTCTGTTTTACTTTGGCAGCTTTCTATTTGGGAAATTTTCCCCTGACACGTGAAAAGGGAAAGACCATCTCTGAATCGAGGAGGGGGCCTAAGGGTACATCTTTCGCCATCTTACAATGCTGTGATTGCAGCCATTCCCCAACTCTCTGTGAATGGTACTCATGGCCATTGATCAGTGTTCTTTGATCAGTGGGTTTTGGTCAGTGATTGCTGATCAATGGTCATGGGAATTTGCATAATTATGATTAAGGAACTGACCTCACAGCCCATTGTTCCTTCAGTGGGCTGGTTTCAGTCATTATGCAAATGTACTGTTTGTAAGGTTTGGGGAAACCTGCAGTCAGCTGAGACTGAAGAAGTCACTTGGATGAATGATGAAACGTTTCTCCCACAAAACGCTACGTCCAGATGAACAGAATCAACTTTTGGAGATTTACTTTCCTGGATGATTGAGAATGCATCAAGACGATGCACTTTATGTTGAAATTTGTATTATTATTATTATTATTTAAAGACAATACTATTTTGAAAATGTACTTAAAGTACTTAAAATAACACTTTAATTTTAAGTCTGCCCAATTTTGGCCAGGGATATTATTTTTGTTTCTCTGTTTTGAATTGAAATTCAGTTTAAATACTTTTTTCCCCCCCAGAAATTAAATGAGCTTGAGTTCTTGAGTTACAATATTCATGTCCATGTCTGTTATTATTCTGCTGCCCACTAAAATCCTTTTAAATTAAAAAAAAACATTTGCGCTTTGGGGCAGATTTTCTTGTGTGATTAATCGAGAAAAATTAATTAAAATGTCTGTAATTAATTAGATTTTTTTGTTTTTATCGAGTCACAACCCTAGTTTTTATCTTTGCTTTTTCCCTTTTTTTTTTTAAACAAAGTAGTTTAAATGCACAAGTCATGTCATATAGTCACCACTGATTTGTACCTATAAGGAGAGTTGTTTTCTATCTTAGGCATTCATGGCAGAAATACTAATTAAGACGTACAGCAGAATATTTATTTGGGAAGTGAGACTTTTTGTTTACTTTTTGTTTAGAGTGTATAGCAGTAGTAGAGTCATTAACTCTTTTTGTGGTTAGACATTAAGGGCATACATGAGAGAGACACCTTGGAGATGAATGTTGAACTCACACATGCAGAAACTCTGAGTAGAACCAAAAACATTCTCTTCCTCCTTACACTGAGCTGATGTCGCTTGGGAAAAGTGAAGCACTATGTCTATCAAACAAACAAAGCTACATGGTCAAACAGTGTAAGCCAATTTACACCAAAATACAGATTACAATGGATTATTCTCATATTGTCTGATACACTTGCACTGCAGTTCAGTATTAAGACATTAATCAACTGCAAGTGCTCCAAACTTACTTCGGTTTATCACTTGCAAATCGGTATGTTGACAACACACCTGACAATGTGTCTGTTGGTACAAGATCATAATTATTTCCTGCAGTGATTAGAACTAAACTGCATTTTGAAGTATATCCTGTTTGATGACTGTTGAACCAATCAGTCTAGACAACTGGAATTTTCTGTTTCATAATCAAACAGACTACCAGTAAGTTATGTGCAAGAAGGTACATTGCATGTTTGGGAACATATGATGAATTTCTATCAGCCCAACAATTGCTGTTTGGATGTTATAATGAAAGACTAATAAAATATAATAGAGGTTTTTTATCTTGGCTTTTGTCTGTACCCAAAAAGTTTAATTGCACAAGTCATGTCATATGGTCATCACTGATTCGTACCTATAAGGATAGATTTTTTTCTATATTACACATTCATGGCAGAAATACTAATTAAGATATAAAGCAGAGTATTTATTTGTGAAATGAGCTTTTCTGCATACTGACACAGCATACTTTGTTAAATGTTTTTTTTGTTTGTTTTTTTTACATAAATGCTTTTCTCATAATCATAATAGCTATAGTACCTCTACAATAACACATATAAAAATGCTGTTACAATGTTGCAGGTAGCTTCTTTTTTTTAAATTACATCGTCATACATAAAACCTGTAGGAATAGATTCAAAATGTCTTGCTGTGTTTTTTTTCCTCTGGAAAGGTGGGACTTCCCACCAGCACACTGACTCATCACTCACCTGTTGCTATTTATGGACAGGGTTCGTTTTTTTTCTCACTTGTATGTTGTTCTTCCAATTACTGCACTACAGTATAGCCTTCCTTGCTGTTGATTTACCTGTTCATGCAGATGGTGCCAGCTCTCTGTAGACCTTCTGTGGAAAACTTGGACTTCACTTCCGGAATGGAAAATTTGTTATCTTGGCTTTTGTCTGTACCCGAAAAGTTTAATTGCACAAGTCATGTCATATGGTTACCACTCACATGTACAGCGGGTAAAATCAATTTCTAAAGGTGCTATTGATATGAAATACAGTAAGTCAGTAAATTCGGTTATGTGTAATAATGACAAATGACACAGGGAAAAAGTATTGAACACATTAAGAAAGGGAGGTGCAAAAAAGCACAAAAAGTGAAAATATATGGAAAGAAGTAAAGCTAAGAGTTCATAGAAGGGGGCCACTGAACTTTGAGGATTTGAAGACTGTGTCGAAAAATGGGCCAAAATCACACCTGAGCAATGCATGACACTAGTTTCTCCATACAGGAGGCGTCTTGAAACTTTCATTACCAACAAAGACTTTTGTACAAAGTATTAAATACATTTAATTAAGTTACAGCTGGTTTCCCTTTTTGCACTTTCTATGCCTTTCTTAACACCTCCCTCTGCAACTGGATCCTGGACTTTCGTCCATGTCAAGAGCGAGGAGTCTGCATACAGAGAGGAGGTGCAACAGCTAACGGACTGATATTGAGTCAACAACCCGTTTCTGAACGTAGAGAAAACAAAAGAGATGACTGTCGACTTAAGGAGAGTACGGAAAGAGCACTGTCCACTTAACATTGATGGATCCTCTGTGGAGGTCGTCAAGAGCACCATATTCTTTGGTGTTCACCTGGCGGAGAACCTCTTCTGGTCCCCCCACACCAGCTCCATAACTAAGAAGGCCCAACAGTGTCTCTACTTCCTGCGGAAGCTGAGGAAAGCCCATCTTCCAGCACCCATTCTCACCACCTACAAAGGGACTATCGAGAGCGTCCTGAGCAGCTGTATCACTGTGTGGGATGGTAACTGCACCGTATCAGATCGCAAAACCCTACAACGGATAGTGATAACAGCTGAGAAGATCATTGGAGCCTCTCTTCCCTCCATCAGAGACACCTATTACACCCACTGTATCCGCAAAGCATCAGCATTGTGGACGACCCCACGCACCCCTCACACACACACTTCACCCTGCTGCCTTCTGGCATTCGAGCCATCAGTGCCATACTGTGAAACAGTTTCTTCCCCCAAGCCGGGAAATTTTTGTATCAATACCACCTATAGAAATACATTTACTTAGAAAATTGGCGACGTGTTTAATACTTATTTTACCCGCTGTATTTCAATTGATGAGTTTAAGGAACATGAACTGTTGATGTCTGACAATTTACTTTCATTACTTAAAGTACATTTTCTGTTTTAATGTGTCTATTATTAATGAACTCATACATGCATTCATCTAACAGTTTTCTCTCCGGGTACAATAACATCTCACTGCATGCCTCACCATATTCCACCAAATGACATTAAAGAAGTTCCAGGTCAGGTTTTAGTCTGGTAAAGGCGCAACTTCTTAATCAATTTGAACTTTTCTAACATATGTAACCGCATGTAACTGGGCAGATACTGTACATTTCAGAAACTTGTGAACATAAGTAAACCTGGAACCTTTATAAACACCAATAATCCAGCTATGACTAAAGAATGCAGGAAATACCAATGCTTTTTTTTTTTAGCATAAGTGAAGAATAGTAGAAAACAACTTATAATATTAGTTGTAGATTTGAAGACTGTATTTTTAAGTATTAAAAAAAATAAACATGCTTACTTCATAAAGCAATGATGTAAAATCAGTTATATGCTTAACTTATGGTGAGTCTACTAGAAATTCTTGCCTATTTTATCATACAGCAATATACACAAATAGTAACATGTTTTTTCACAAAACTGTAGGCTCCTCTGTAGTTTCATCACTGAATATTCTTCTTTCCATAACAATTATTCCAAAATTAAAGTCTAAAGTTAACAACAAAAATATGATTTCAGCCTAAAATTGTAACCATAGCTTTGCTATACTTATTTTAAGCTGGATGGAAACAACTCACTAAAGTAAACCCAGCATATCACTCACAGACTCAAAAAAATCCCCTTTCACGAATGTATTGCGGCTCACATAATTGCGATACACATAATCCAGACATACATGTTGTATTTTATAAACAATGACAAAGGCAAATGTACAAAAAGTAATCACGTTTATTTCAATTTATACATAACCACCATAAATTATGTCTCACCACTTACTTTGATTTTCACATCACATGTTGTCATGCGTCACATGATGCCCTCTGATATACATCTCTCTAGACTCTGGGTACATCCAACACACCATAAAGGAAAGACATTTGTGCTACAGTATGTAGGCATGGCTTGGCCAGTCCTGGCTCCTTGAGTCATTTTTGTCTCTCTGTCTGCCCCAGAAATCACAGTTATAAGAGAGTCTCTCAATCCAATTTTTAAAACTTAGTCCAGGTTTCCTGTGTGTCTCTGTGCCGGTCCAAACTGTGGCCTGCGGGCTGGTTCCAAGCAGCCCCTGAACCTCTAGCCAATAGTGACACCAAAGCCACACTGGAATTTGTTCTTACGGTGGTTGAGGAAAGCCCCGAGGGCCAGTGTGAGAGGCAGCGGCAACAGCTTTTTCTCAAGGGTTGCTCCAACCACCCAATTACTGTCAACTGTTCCTGCAGAAGAGAACATAGAAGTGAAGAATTTTGGAAAGAAAATGTTTGCTTCCTTTTTTTTGGTAATCTTCTTACTGATAGTTGCAACTTGTGTACAGTATTTACCTTTAAAGAGCAAGTTTGCTTTGGGGAGGTCCAACTGGTAACCAAAGGATGTTGTGGTGTCTTGCATCCTCGTGCTGGCTTCAAATTCAACTCCTACCTGCAACTATAAAAGAACAAATTTAAAATATATATAACATAAGTCTGTTAATTCAATATTCAAATACCCATATGCACATTGCATGTGTCCAAAATATTTTCAAAGCACAGATCAGCAGACTTGCAAAACATATATTCCAGAATTTAGATGTTGTTACTCTCGTCAGTCAGAGGCCAGTTTCCACTGAATGTGTGATAGAAAACAAACCAAAACAACAAACAAACCAAAACAAAACAAACACTGTTTTGCTAGGATTCCAACACTCCGAAACTGTTCACACCAAATGTGTCATTTTGAGGACAACACAGAATTTACTTCACCTGTGATTTTTTTGCAAACAGACCCTCAGTATATCTGTCCCTTTATCCAGACTCCAATGTGCAGCAGTCAAACCCACAATTGAGTCTCATCAACACTCTTTGCTAAATTTTACCAACGTTCAAAATCTTTGACCATCGGAAGCAAATTGTCTCTGATGTTAATATATTGTTGTGTACTGCTCAATCTCTCTGGCTGCATGTGTTTTTGACTTACTGTTTTTATTGTAAAAATGTATTATGTGCTCAGGAGAAAGAAACCATTGCTTATCTAAAGTACATGATAGGTTTGGCATTGTGTCAGTGATGTCCTCGGGAGGCCAAACTTCCACATGCCTAAGATGAAATCCTCAGACCCACTGTGAGGCTTTATGCAAGTGTAGTGTGATCTGAGTAGTATAGCAACACAATTTAACTGAAATTAGGTACCTGATCATTGGCTTTGTGATAGTATGTAGCATGAACTCCTGCTCCTCCCAAAGTCAACGTAGCAACATAGTTTTCACCTGTGGAGTTTAAAAAAGGGGGTTGGGGGTGGGATTACTATTGCATCTCTTAGATAGCTCACATTTTATAATGCCCTTAAAGGTACATGATAAAATATATACATTTTAGCACAAAGCAGTCTTGCAGTGCAGATGGTGAATCTTAAAGAGGGATTTTACCTGTGTACCTGCCCAGGAGAGAGGTGACCGCTCCTTCCTCCCCTGGTCTCCTGTGATACACAAGCTCTCCACCGAGAGTCAGTGCTGGCGTAATAGACTGAAGATAGTGGGCCACCAAAATGCCTGCAGCAGTAAAAAGCATCTATTACAAATACAGATTATATTTTCTTTTGAGAAACATTTCCACTATACATTTTATATTTTCTAATTCCTCTTTCATTCAAATGTATACTTAAACATGAAAAAAGTAATATTAAAGTCAGAAGAAGTGCATTCATCGTCTAATATTTCCCACAATTATTTTGTTGAGACAAGTAGAAATGTATAAGCAGCACCAAGTATTGTACTAAAAAGAAAACAGCAGCAGTGCCCATCTTTTTTTTTTGCCAGTACCTATTCGTGTATCCATTTTAGTCCTTTGATTCCTCCCCATCTGCCTTGGCTCCCATAGTAAGTTATGAAAATAATGTTTGAACTAAACATAGTACTTCTGTTTACAGAGGATGTTTTTGTTTTGTTTTGTTTTTTTAAATATTTTTTGGGCCTTTTTTCAGCTTCTATTTGATAGATACAGTGAAGAGAGGACAGGAAAGCAGGGGCAGAACATGTGGCAAAGGGCTGCAGGTCAGATCGAACCCAGGCCGGCTGCTCTCAGCCGTATGTGTATGGCTCAACGCACTGAGCTAAACCGGTGCCCACAGAGGACGTTTATAGTCTATAAGCACTCCTAGATTTTCATTAACAGCTGTTATATCCTGTGTAGTTCACTAGTTTTTTTTTTTTTTCAAAGTCACCATCAAGCTGGGTTTTATTATCAATGGTTCTGAATATGTGGACACAGAAAGTTTTTTTAAGTTATAGTATTCTAGGAAATGAGAACTTCTTCCAGGAGTCACAGTTTGGACACATAGACTGAACTAGCAATGTGTTATTTTCTGTAGGTGAAAGAGCACTCATTCATGGACCTCAGGCGCCCCCTGGTTTCCATTAATGTTTATTAGATCATTAGGTTGATGCTTTGGTTCTCAGACATCACACAATTCAACTCAGAAGCAAGCTGTGGTTCTGATAGAACATCTGGAAAGTGTTTTACTGACACACGAAAACATGAAAGGCCCAATGGTGCTCAATTTATTATTTTGCTAAAAAAAAAAAAACTGATTATTGAACTAAATGCTTCAAGTTTCATATAAATTCTTTATTAAACATAAACTTTGTATTTCTTTTTGCAGCACATTTTTTACTTTTTATTTGTTGCAAATTCTGCTACAGTTTTGGCTAGGTCTCTCTTGGAAAAGAGATTTTAATCTCAATGTGACTTTTCCCTGGATAAATAAAGGATAACTGATAAAAGTAATCTTTATCATACCAGATCCAACAAGTACATCTGGATTTCCGAGCGTCACAGCAGATGTGAAGTCCTCTCCTCGATACTCCATGTCACACTGCCAGTTCACAAACTTATGCTGCTGAGTCTGCCAATAAATAAATAAACAGAAAATATAAAATACTGAAAGGACAACATAAAACATTCACTGAAATGCTTAATAAAAATTCTAAAGGATCAGATCTAAATGCTATCGCATGTCTACATACCTGTATGGCTATTTTGGAGCGTACAGCTGTTGTAAGATGGTGGATGACCTGCGCATTCAGACTGCCGGTGTTGTCCATATCTCCAACCATCACTGGGAATGACTAGAGAGAATACCACTTCACTGTCAGCTTTTGAAAACTACGGCTGTATAAAATGGCAGTCAACATCAATAATACAGAATTTTGGGCTGTGAAAATGTGAAGCAAAACAATATTACCAGGTGTTTTTGAAGTTTTGAACTCTAATAATACACTAAATGTCAAACACAATAATAATATGCAATAATAATATGTAACAATACACTTTATATTGAAAAGCCTTGTAGCTTGACGATGAACAAATAAAGCTTCATAAAGCTTCATAAAATTCATCAATTTTATGTAGTCAAACAGTCATTTAAGCCCCTTTTCCATTAGTACCTACTCGGCTCAACTTCAATCGGTTTTTCCATTTAGTAAAAGTACTTGGTATCAGGTACTTTTCGATCAGGTACTAAAATGTGACGTCGTCAGACTGCATGCCACTGATTGGCTGGTCAGTAGCGTCACTCGATGAGTCATGAAAGCATATCATTAACGCCATTTTTGAAACCCAGCAATGAGGAAAATGGCTACAAAAGACAATGCGGTGATCCCCGAGTCCGAAGAAAAGGCACAGACTGAGCAAAAGGTATATTCTTGCCACAATGTCCACCTTTTTCGTAGCATTCGTGTCACATTAATTACTTTGCGGGATGCTTGGATGCGTTGCTATGACGACAACCACGCACATTAGGTAGTACTGAATTGTAATGAAAAACCAGTCGATCCAAGTTGAAGCTAGTCGATCCAGGTAGGTACTAATGGAAAAGGGGCTTTAGACACAAACACTAAATGAGAGAAAATGCACACAATTAACACCATAATAAAGTTGAGTTATCTTTGATTTAGGCACACTTTGTATGTTTCAGGAGTGGCATGTGTTATTGCACATAATATAGCACACACAATAATGATTTTTGTCATCACTATATTCAATTGTTTTAGTCCACCACAGGTCAGACTTTAATGGTCTGGAATACATCTGGTGTTTAAACAGCTTTCATAATGCTCCAAAATTATGTTTTTCAGTTTTGTTTTGTTTTTTTGCAGGACAAAAACACAGATTTCACATAAGTGGCTGATGCTTTACAATTACACAGGACCCCAAATTCCATAAAAAGACCTGTCACGTTCACAGACCAACATTTCCTAATCGCCTTGAAACATTCAGTGTATTAGCTGGTTGTTTTGATGTCAATATCCACAACCATACTCAAGATATTTATGAATGTCACTGTAAGCCTCATTGTAGCGTATCACAGCATCCCACTAAATTAGTGAACTATCAATTTTTGAGACAGGCATTTAAGGTGACACTACTTTGGCTCAATAATCCAAATCAACAAGTTAGTTTTTAGGTTAGGTGGCCACATTTTGGTGCTCTAGATGAATTTCAGATGCATATAATATTGCTATTGCTTTAATGTATGTGAACTTCTACAGTTAGTTTCCACATGCAATCAACATATTGTATTTTTTTCAAAAAAAATTGATTAAAAAAAAAGGATTATGCATAGATCACTCAAGTGACAGACAAGATCTTTTACTGTTTGCATATAAAATGCAATCCCAGGGATCCCAGGAGCTGTGTTGTCCAGGGGCTTTTGCCCCCTGGTAGGGTCTCCTATGGAAAATTGGTCCTGGGTGAGACACCAGACAAAGAGCGATTCACAAGACCCCTATAAGTAGAATATCAAGGGAACAGTTCACCCTGGGATAGGGTTACCCTGGGACAGCGGGCCAAAGCTTCGGTTGTAGGGCTGTCTTAGTTGACACGCCTCTGCAATGTTGCATGGAGATCAGGGGTGGTACTTCTGGACTGGCTGACCGGGGTGGTGGTTTCCATCTTTAAGAAGGGGGGTGGGAGGGTGTGTTCCAACTATAGCGGGATCACACTTGTCAGCCTCCCTGAGAAAGTCTACAGCAGGAACAATGCGGTTTTCATCCTGATCGTGGAACACAGGACCAGCTCTTTACCCGCTCAAGGATACTTGAGGGTGCATGGGAGTTTGCCCAACCAGTCTACATGTGTTTTGTGGACTTGGGGAAGGCATTCAACCATATCCCTCAGAATGTCCTGTTGGAGGTGTTTCTGGTGTATGGGGTGTCTGGCCTATTGCCACAGGCGATTCGAGCCTTATACATACATTGCGTTGCAAAAGACTGGTCCGCATAGCCGGCAAGTTGGGCTCATTCCAGCTGGATGATGGGCTCTGCCAGGGCTGCCCTTTGTTGCAGATTCTGTTCGTAATTTTATGGACAGAATTTCTAGGCATAGCCAAGTGGCAGAAGGCTTTCACTTGGGTGGTGTCAGAATCTTATCTCTGCTTTTCATGGATGATGTGGTTCTGTTTGCTTCATCGGGAGATGGCCTCCAGCTCACACTGGAACGGTTTGCACCCTAGTGTGAAGCAGTAGGAATAAGAATCAGCACTGCCAAATCTGAGGCAATGGTCCTCAGCCGGAAAAGGATGGAGTGACCACTCTGAGTCAGGGACAAGTTCCTTCCTCAAGTGGAGGAGTTAAGTATCTCAGGGTCTTGTTCACGAGTGAAAGGAGAAGAAAGCAGGAGATCGACAGACGGTGCTACGGCTGCAGTGATGCGGACACTGTACCAGTAAGACGTGGTGAAGAGTGAGCCGAGTATAAAAGCGAAGTCGATCTACGTCCCTACCTTTACCTATGGTCACAAGCTCTGGGTAGTGACCGAAAGAAAAAGATCGCGGATACAAGCAGCAGAAATGAGCTTCCTCTTAAGCGTGGCTAGCCTCTCCCTTACAGATAGGGTGAGAAGTTCAGCCATCCAGGAGGGGCTCAGACTAGAGCCGCTGCTCCTCCGCATCGATAGGAGCCAGTAGAGGTGGTTCGAGCATCTGACAAGGATGCCTCCTGGGCAAGGTGTTCTGGGCAGGAGGCCCCTGGGCAGACCCAGGACACACTGGAGTGATTATATCTGTCGGCTGGCCTGGGAACGCCTTGGTGTTCCCCTAGACAAGCAGGACGAGGTAGCTGGAGAGATTGATTTGTGGGCTTCCCTGTGGGAGCTGCTATCCCCGTGACCCAGCCGCGGAAGGAAGGAAGGAAGGAAGGATGGAAGGATGGATGGATATAAAATATCACTAACCATCCATTATGGCTTATTAGACATTTATGTGAAGATTTACAAGTAGAGATACACAATTAATGGTGAGCACGAGTTTGACTTCAACCAAATAAATGAACATGATCAAGTGATATTAAAAATATGTGTTCAGCCAATCAAACACAAAACAAAAGCAAATAAAGCGCTCTCTAAAATTACCCCTTGATGAAGTCCCTGCATATGCCAAATAACAGCTGTTTCCTGCACCATAAAATGTATTGGATGTCATCTGGACAAGTATCACTACATTAAAAAGTGTGGCAAAGTAACACAGCTAACTTGTTCAACCACCTGATAACACCACAAACTGTAGTAAGATGACTGCATAAAGGCAGCGTAAACAATGCAATTGTTTCTTATTGAAATCCTCCAATAGCAGGTCAGGTGTCCAGAAAATCCAGCCTGTACAGCTTGTCAGCATATCCACCCAGCTCATGAAGACATAGTGAAATTGGCAACACGTTTAACCAAAGATATATTCATCCAGTAAATACAGTGAGTAATGAAGGCTTTGGGAAAATAGTCAAAATACTGGACAAAGATGTGTTAACCCTTAAGCATTAAGCAATACTAAAACAATACTAAAACAGTAGGTAGTTTCCTGCATAATCCTACCTTTCATTTTCATTTGGCTACACTCTGGGATGGCCACTTTAGTTTTGTTTGTTTTTTGTTTGTTTTTTTATCCTGTAGTTTGGACACAACTTTATTTAGTTCAAATTCAAATGTTTGAATGACACGGGACAATATATTTCACCTCAAAGAGGTGAATAAACACTTTATTTAATTAAAAAAAGATTTAATTAAGAGGAATTTAGCACAATATAAGAATGCAAAGAGTGTCCTGTTTGTTTTGATTTTATCTTACACTTTGGTAAGTTTTCCATTTTTCTTCTAAAAGATGCACTGAATCTAGGTGACTTATTTTGTGCAAAGCATTGTACATAAGGAATGTAAGCCAACATGAATATAAAGGCAATTTTGTTCTAATGATTATTTGTGACAAATAACCGCGACCTCAATAATATTCATGCAATGAATGAGATGTTGATGTATTTATGGAATTAACATTCAATTCTGTGAACATTACAAAGTCAGAATCACATCAGTAATATGTTAAGGCAAAGGCAAAAAAAGAAAACAAAGAGAGCATTACCTCTGCTGGCCCAGTCTGTTTACTGCCTACATAGGTAGCACCAAATCGATAACCAGAATCACCCAGGGTGCTGAGGGTAACAGTATGGCTGACCTGGAAGTGGTTACTCAAGCCTTTGTTAACCACTAACCGCACCCCTTCCATCTGAAGCGGAAACACCTCTGAAACAAAGAAGGGAGAACAACACGGCTTAACAATGACACTTGATACAATGATACAACAGCATAATTATGATGCAAAAGTTAAAAAACAAATGAAGAAATGCAGAGAGAACGCCTCATTTCCGGACCTTTACATTTGCGGTGGCATTCGTCATATGATCCTGGATTTGGGAGAGAGGCTTGTGCATCTGCCGTCGGCTGGTCAGATCCAGCTGCTGGAGGGACGGAAGACACTGAGGGCATAGTGAACCCAGGAGGGACCGACACCAAGCCTGGCACCCCTTGCCCACTTCCAGCTACAGCTGGGGCTGGACTGGGGGAGGCGGCAGCCAACACACTGCCCATAGTTTAAGATGGTAACAGCCTATTGAGAGAGACAGGCAGTGTATAAATACGTTATTGTTTCAAAACAGCAATAAAAGCTGCATATTTGCATTCAGATTACTAACTGTTAAACTGATCTTGTAGAAATGGTCAAAAAGTAAATTTTAACATATATGACCTGCATAGCCTGTGAGGTAAATACACAAATACATACACGCGTATTTTCTGCTCAGAGATCTGTTACCCATGCTTCATACACTATATCTGTAGGATCACGGAGCTCCTAAAGCATTAGCTCACAAGACCTCAGCTACCATCAACACCGCTACCCTCAATGAAGCAACGGTGCAGCATGTTGGTTTCAGCTAAGGCCCAATTTAGTTAGACTCTCGAGATTTTAAATACAATAAAAACAGTATAACCTGGTAGTAACACATGTCGTACTCCAACTGGTGGTTTGTTAGTTAAGCCACATGTGGATTTAAGCCACCAGCTGACAAAACTATTCACTAGCAGCATTTAACCTATGAATGCTAAAGCGAGCTAGCAGAGGTTGGTTAGCTAACTGGCTGGCTAGGTAGCCATGTGGAATCGACCACGAGATCTATTCGCCCATATATGAATGGAGCGGTAAATAGATTTACGACGCAAGACAGAGTAACGCCATGAAATACCCCCCTGTTCCCAAACGACAAAAACACCCCCTTCCTTTCTGCAGTTTACCTACTTACGGTGACGGTTTGGGTCCAGGGGTAGAATAACACCGGTAAAGTTCACGACAACGTCAGTGACCGTAGTTGACAAGGGTCCGCCCACTACCAGACTCATCTGTGCATTGGCTCATGTGCATCTCATGCCGGCAGCAATTGGCTGAAGCTAGGACAACCCTTTTGTAGTGACGTATCATTAGATTAATTTACTGAACATTCGCTGAATTCGGCCTTTCACTGAATGACATTCCAAGGGTATGGAGCAAACAGGAGTGTTTACACAATTATATGCGAGGAACAAAAATATATTAATTATACGAATATACTTTGAGAATACGGGTTTTGTGTATTTTTTTTTTTTTAAAAATGGGATCATCCCCCAGTGGACAGGGTTATTCTAACAGGTTCTAACTAAAATGTAAATAATGAAATGTTACACTGCATTTTAGGCAAATAAAAGACAGATTTATGGTTTGATTTGGATTCTGTCTTAGCAAGAAATATTAGGTTACATGGATCAGACTTACACCAAAATGCAATCATTCATGAAGTTTAAACAACCAGATAGAAAGTGCAGCTGTGGACTGCAATCAGTTCAACTTTTTATCTGCTTGGAATTGGCATTGCGAAACCTGATTTTTAAAAATAAATATAGTCAAGAAAAACATGGTTCATCAAGCCATAGAGATAATTTTCTTCTAAGAATAAAACAAAGGACTGCTGTTCTAATCCAGGAACCAAATCCACGAGTCCAATTACTAGTTTAGACAGACTGGAAGAAAAATGCATATGCGCATTACAAAAATGAGTCCCCTCCCTGGATGCTTAGCACTAATGTGAAGGTCAGCCAGAAACAAACATACATAAATACATATTTTACATGGATGATGACCCAGTGATACATTCATTGGAGTGTAAATTTGTGTGAATGCTAATAAGCACTTTGCCATTGAAAAAAAAGTTGTGGTATGAATGGGTGAATGAGGCATGCTGTTTAAAGCACTTTGAATGCGCCATTAGAGTAGAAAAGTTCTATACACAACCCAATCCCTGATGTCAAATAGTTCAAAGTCATTAATGTAGTTATGACTACTGATATGTCACATGTGCTACAAGAAATGCATTTATTAGTAAGCGCAACTTAATTGAAACTTTGCTATTGGAACTCACAACTGTTTGTACTATTGATGAAAAAAATCAAAGTCGAGATCAGCCTTTAAATAGAGATACTATGTTATCTAGTTTAGCACTTTGAAGCAGCTGTTGTTCTGATACGGCACTATATAAAATTGAATTTAGATTGAACCTCAAGGTCTGAGAAATACTGTTGACTACCCTGGCTTAAAAGGAATTCTATTTCTTTCCTGGATTCCTGTATTTTGCTCCAGGCTTTATTGAAACGACAAGGGTCATTGATACAACTCTTTACATTGGTTATTTAGTACTAGAGTACATGGCAAAAATGTAATGTTTATCATAAGAAACGGGTGTCAGGTTTGGTGCACTGCAGCAGCACAGCGGCCCTTTTTAAAGGTTCATCAGAGGAAAGAAGTCATTTTGGTTTATGAAGGGTTGTTTGTTCCAACTCGTGCTCTTCTTTGGTCTCATTGTGTACTATATTCCAAAATATTAGGTGCCGCTCACAATTAAAGCAAATATCTTTAGTAAATCAAGGGGCAGCAACTTCATCTGTAAAGGCAAGGAGAACTGGTCACACCATTCAGATTTTCTGCCCAATTATCTGAATGTTAATGAAATGGTGATGACAAGAATGAAAGGATTGTTGGTGCTGATTTCATGGTATTTTCCACAGTTTGTCTCAGACAGTGTTACAAAAATAAACCCTGGGAGACAGCTTGTGAGGGTAAAAGTGCTAATGAGAAGGGTCAAGTAAGAATGGTCACAATGCTTCTAGCTGACAGAAAGATGGAAGTTGGGGAGAGGAAAAAAAAAAAAAAAATTCATGCATGTCATGCTGCAGCAAAGGTGTCCACACAAAAACTGTGGCTTTACCTAATGCAGTACATGCAAATTTTATATTGAATGGTATTTCAATCCTTAGTTAGGGTTAAGATTTTAAAGACCTCCACAGACAGAAGGGTCAGATTTCACGCAAGGCCTGTGAAAGTAATGCAGTAATGTAATAAAATACCAGATTACTTCATTAAATACTGCAGACTATGCATCACATTAATTTGGGGTTGGTGATCTTCAAATAGGCCTTTTTTTAAACCAATAAAATACATCATAATACTGAGCATGTCATTATATTTATCACAGACAGTATAAGAAATGACCAAACGTAGGTGACCAAAGGTGCAGTTTTTCTTTATGTCACTGGCTCAAAATGCATTCCAGCAGGATGTGGACACAAACATTGTAGTTCACAGTTGGCACAATCCACCGAGTTCACCTTTGGTTACAGTTTTATTCTTATAACAAAGCATCAAAAGCAGATCATTTCCATCTTCCTTCAAGAGTGGCTGAATTTGGTGAGATCCTTCAACCTTAGCTCAAATCACATGGGCAGTGATTTATAGCAGTGTTGTCTGCTACACTGCTCGAAATCACTGTCCAAGCTCAACTGGCAATTTTCAGTGGGACACCAGTTTACTAGTAAACTCAAACTGAAAATGTACAAAAATATTATTTTGAGGGAGTATGGAGCAGAAAGAAAATCTTCACTTTGAATCTTGTGTGATGTGTAGCCAGTATTGTGTGACAAATGCCAGGCACCAAGTTTGTTCTGCAAAACAAAAGAAAAAAGCCAAGAATAAAATTATAAT
The DNA here is from genome assembly GCF_001858045.2 of Oreochromis niloticus. Taxonomy (NCBI): domain Eukaryota; kingdom Metazoa; phylum Chordata; class Actinopteri; order Cichliformes; family Cichlidae; genus Oreochromis; species Oreochromis niloticus. Next base: position 25,438,783 of record NC_031976.2, on the reverse strand, counting down.
CTCCAGTTCCAACCATGTCAATGTGTCACTGCTGTAGTAAACCCACAGAGCAGATAGCTGGCCCTGTGTGCAGATCAGCTCTGTCCAAATCTATGCTGACTGCTCTGTAACCCCTTCACCTTTAAATCTTGTAAAGCTTTATATCCTCTTTCATCAAGATTAACTAATCAATTAGAAAGGTTGCTTCAGGAAGAGTGTTCAGATGCACTACGTCCTAAACCTAAAATACCTCTATGTATGTACTCTTCTTATGGTTCAGAACACGAGCAAGAATATTCTCTCTGGTTTCACCTGTACATGATATACTTTAAGCTATTCCTTGCTGATGAATTCCCCTCACAATCATAATACTGGAAACATAAAATAGGGCAGTGAAGACTCACTGGCCACAGATCAAACAGCTTTTCAGCAGCCGCGTTCAAGGTCGAGCATGAACCCTGAATAATATTTTGATGTAGATTAACTGACAAATGCAACTAAAATCTGTGTTTACAAGGTTGCAACAACCTAGTCCTGAGCAACCAAAGGGCAGCAAACAGCCCATCTTGTTTCATTTATAAACCAAACTTTTGACTCCTAGAGATTTTTCAGTAATGCTTCAGTTTGAGCCATTCAAGGAACTCACCACTGATTTGTGCAGCTCCCAGTTCTTAGTTTCATGCCTTCTCTTCACCGCCATCTTCTGCATCAACAGAGTGAAACTCTGCAACATACAGGCTCTTGTCAATGCTGCTGGGTATGGGCTTAATGTCAGTAACCAGCTGGTCCTCAATATTCTTCAAATTGTAGCGATCATCTGAAGTTATGAGGTTAATAGCCAGACCCAAGTGACCAAAACGCCCTGTGGAAAAACAACATTGTAATACCACTACTAATACAACCTTGACACAAACAGTAGCTGTAAACCTAACTTCTTATTGACAACACGACAGGTTACCTGATCTGCCAATGCGGTGGAGGTAGGTCTCTGCATTTTTGGGGAAGTCAAAATTAATAACCACGTTTACAGCCTGGATGTCAATTCCCCGAGTGAAGAGGTCTACAAGAAAACATGTGCTTACTCAACCCAGTGAACTTTCATTCTTCCACTTCACATTTTTCAAATGCAAAAACTCTTCACCTACCAGTGCAGACTAGGTTTCTGCACAATCCATTTCTGAAGTCATGGAACACACGGTTTCTGTACTCCTGCATCATCTTTGCATGAATGTAGAAGCATGAATAACCAAGTTGAGTGATTTTCTTTGCCAGAAGCTCAACTCTCTGAGTGGAGTTACAGAAGATGATAGACTGATTGATCTGGAGCTGGAAGAGAAAAATACAAAATGAAGAGTCGTTATTTCACAAAATATGAACAAAACTGTTTTGTTGGAAGCTGTGTTTACATTGTGTTTATTAGCTATAAGTGCAAATTTTATGTTTATCACAAATACATTTTCCTTTGTACTTAATCTAACAAAAAATGTTAACTTCAAATACTGGTTATAGGCACAGTGGCACGCAAAGGTTTGGTCAAAATTTCAGTTACTGTGAATAGTTAAGAAAGAAAGAAAGAAAGAAAGAAAGAAAGAAAGAAAGACGCGCCCCCCCCAAAAAAAAGAAGTACAAGAGAGAAAAAAGGGTGGCACAGGGGCTGAGAAGTTGATGAGGATTTGTTCAGTGGTCCTCAGGTCAAAGAAAATCAAGAGGTAAATGCATTACATGATCATGTGTGAAGCAACACTAGTGTAACTTCAACTAGAAACAATTGCAAACAAACCATTGTTTTTTCCTAGGGTCAGTACTGTGTGAACACAGTGTAAGAGCCAATTATATTTACTCTAACCCTCATAATGGTCCACAGGCAAAATCATTGCATGCCACTGCTAACTTTTCAGTCAGCCTCCAGGTGATGAATAAAGTAAAAAGTAAGTAAAAGTAAGTGAGTAAAAAAAGTAAATAAGTGAAAAATGAATATGAATATGATGAATATGTTGGTTACTGGGCAAGTTGGCAATATTTTGGATGGCAGTGCAAGACTGATTTCATGAATACTTTCATAAAAGACACGAGAATGTGTCTTGATCAGATTTTTTATGAAATGCCTCATTTGTAATTTCATCTCACCTGGATAGTCACAGTATTCTGAGACTATCCAGGTGATAGTGTTCTTACATTTTTCAATTATTTTTGCATATTTTCCTACTAATATCTTCGACCGCAACACATGTAACAATGTTTTTTGGTTTGTTTGGTTTTGTTTGGTTTTTTTGGTTTTTTTTGGGGGGGAGGCGCAAAAAAAACAAAACAAAGCTATCACCCGAAGGGGGCAGAGTTTCTCTTCTTAATAGTGCAGCAATGCAGGCTTTAGGTGATGACGTATTAACTGTGCTTCCGTATCCAAACTGCTCTTCATTTATTAAGGCTGTTGTGTTTTTAACATAACATGTTTTAATGCTTTGTATCTTGTTCTATTTAATCTGAACAAGCCCTAAACAAAAAAAACAAACAAACAAACAAACAAACAAACAAACAAAAAAAAAAAACAAGGCAGTGATCACTGTCGGCCCCTCTCGGTTTTTATTACAACTATTCAGATTAAAGCTCAATTTTTAAAACCTTACCATGTAACTACAACCCAGCCCATGCGGCAGTAAATTATTGACTAACCTCGTATTGTGGCTGGATTGTCTCAGTTGTTCTCCTGACTGAAGTTTGGTCCATTTACAGGATCCTGCCATGGAATTGCATTTGTCCCTAACCATCGGGAACCCTCGCGTTAACTTTTATCGAGTAGGGAAAAAGTTTGCATTCATCAGCTTACTTTATATTATGCTAACCATAGCTGTGTAGCTAGCCACCATGTAGCGCACCATTATATATATCAGCTAGCCCAACTTCAGTAACCCTACTGTAGGGTTACTGAAGTTGGGCTAGCAGTGACGTTTGTAGGGTCCCTACAAACGTCACTGCTGCTGTTTCGTTTCCTGTCTTCATTTATCTCGGAAGTGAAAAAACGTTTTGTTTTTTCAGAAATCCCTCAGTCAGAACATGGTATGTCATGTTTAGATGGAAACTAGCGAGCCAACTCCCTGCCAACTTCTAACTCTTACATTTCATAAATTCTGTTTTTATGGATGCCTGGATGTTAAACTTAATTGTTACACCTGATAGAGCAGCCACACTGACCATTTTATTAAAGATGAAATTTAGACAGTTTGTACCTCTCAGTGACGCTGCAGTCTTTGTTTGACTTTGGGACCAGAAGCAGAGTTTGGACCCGGAAACGGTTAATGACATCAGACTTAAAGACTGGATAACACAAATGGTTGGTCAAAACTAGGGGTGCAACAATACATGTATGTGTATTGAACCGTTCGATACAGTGCTTTCGGTTCGGTACGCATATGTATTGAACAATACAAAAATTTTTATTTATTTTATCAACTTTTCTTCTGATGCTGCTGTCTGTGTTGAGAGCTCAGTGGATCTGCGTTTGACTACTCTGCCTAGACTGCAATGTCGAGCGCAGATCCACTGAGCGCCGCCCATATGCATTCACTCAAGCTAGTGAGAGAGAACCCTAGTGCAAAGACAAGTGGAAGTAGATAAAAACAACAACAAGCATGCATGCTACAAACTTTACCAGAATCATTTAGACAGCCCTTAGCACATGATTCTAAAAGGGCAAAAGAAATGGGGCAATTGCTACTTTTATTGCTGTCAACATGCGACCCTTTTCTGTTGTAGAAAAACACCGGGTTTCAGGAAATGCCGAGAGTACTTGAGCCCCGTTACAACATTCCTTCACGAACCTATTTCACCGATAACGCAGTTCCTGCTTTGTACAAGGAGACAAAAGCCAAATTAGAGACGGCAGTGTCAGCAGCACCTGGTGTTGCTCTGACCTCAGACGGCTGGACTTCAAGAGCTACACAGAGCTACCTGACCGTCATCACACATTACATTGATCCGGAATGGCAGATGAAAAGCAGTGTTTTGCAGACATGCCTCATCGAAAGTCACGCCACTGACGACTTAGCCAAAGGTCTGTCAGAAGCTGTGGAAGATTGGAAGTTAGTGTGACCAAATGCGATAATACCTGTAACTACTGACAATGCTAAGAACATAGTTAATGCTGCCACAGCTGCTGGGCTAGGGCTAAGAATATACCCCAGAAGAAGGGTATAGTATAGCTTTGATTTTAGAAAGAGCCATTTCTCTGTAATAAACTCTTTTCCACAGATGAGTGATTTCTCGATAAGATTTCTTTTATTATTTTGTTGCTTCAGCAACATTTAATTTAAAAACTGTACTTTTGAGTTAAAAGAAATATTTATAATTTTAATAAACTAAAAATTAAAAAAGGCATGAACATTTTTTTTTGTATCAAAAAAAAATATTGAACCGTGACACCAAAGTATCGAACCGATCCGTGATTTTTGTGTATCGTTGCACCGGTAGTCAAAACTAATCAAAATTTTGATTACTTACCCTGGAGAAGAGCGTGTTAAGACAGTGTACCTTCTGTCTTTCAGTCACATAGGCATAGTACTGAGTGATGCCCTTCAGTGTGAGTTCCTCCATCAGGTTGATTTCATAAGGCTTCTGCATGTGCTTACTCTACACAAAAGAGTTTACAACAACTTAAGCTGTTAAACAAGCGTACAAACAAACTTGCGAATTTTTACTCATGCAGAAGATTTAATGTTTGACATCTCACCATGAATTTTTGCACACTGATGGGAAAAGTGGCAGAGTAAAGCAAAATCTGACGATCCTTTGGCATGAAGCTGATGATATTTTCGATCAGGACCACAAAGTCCTGGGAGAGCAACTTATCTGCCTGAATAAAACGAGGGGGAAGGTAAAACATCAAAAGGAATAGTATGCCCACAAACTTAAAAAACAAAAACAAAACAATAAACAATATAGAAAAAAGGAAAGAGCAAATCGTACTTCATCCATCACCAACATTTGAGTCTTGTCCACTTTTGCCACGCCCTTCTTAATTAGGTCCAGTATCCTTCCTGGTGTGGCAATCACTACATGCACTGCAGGAGAAGCAAAGCATGAGAAGAAAAAAAAAAGTTTTACCAAGAAAAGTGTTACTGCCATTGTTACTGTCACTCAGCTACATTTACATGCTAATTTACACATTTATAAAAGAAAGGTAAGTTTGAAAGAATGTCATCTGTAAGTAATCTGTGTTTTACATACTGAGAATAGTTAAGTACACACCAAATAAGTTTGTCTAAGATACGACTACGTTTCAGTGTAAAAGCTACTTAAGTTATTTTTATTGTGTTCTCTGCCCCGTAAGCCCAGCTTACAATCTTTCTCTCTTCCTGGCCCCATTCATTGGAGACTTAAGAGCCAACAAACGAGAGTCAAGATTAAAGGAACAATTTGAACCTCAAATATGAACACATTTGCTACCTCGCCAATTAGTCAGATAAGCACATAAAATTTTACTATATGTTGGGGGGAAAAAAAATTAAATATCTTTAACAATATTTTTTTATAACTGATATCTAATTAAGTTGAAATACAAATAATTTTAAAAATTGTCTTAAATACCAGTCTCATCAAGACGCATGATGTCATCCCTCAAGTTTGTCCCACCCGTTGTAGCCATGATCTTGACTCCTCCCAGGTGCTTGCTGAGTTGAATGCTGATCTGGCTCATCTGCAGGGCCAGCTCTCTTGTTGGCACCATTACTATGGCTGGAAGGAAATAGATAAAATAAGGGCTGATATTAATGCAGAAAAAAATAAAGGTTTCCAGCAGCAGAAAAATTATTGATAGAGTAGTGCAGTGCAGCAACCATAATCAGTATATTATCAATATTTTCCATTAGTTGTAGAGCAACAAAAGAACCACTGACAAAAGTGTGCATGTGTGCAGCTTGACCACAACATCCCTACAGTTCATGAAATGATCTCTACTTTTCAGTCATGGCTGTCATATATTCACGCTCATGTCTCAGTTTCTTTTATTGCACTGTGCTGATGCACTTCACTTAATTATCAATAGTCTGTAGTGCTCCAGACCACTGATTCTGCACAGTACTTTCATGCACTACTCCGACGCTGTGAAGCCACTAATCATGTACAGTCTGTCGCCACTTTCTTCCACTGTTGTCTAGCCACCAGGCATCATCTTCAACTTTAGTTGGTGGTCTCAACACTGTCATGACTGTAAGCCATCAGCCCAGCCCGAGAAGAAACTCACCCTGGATATGATCCTTCTTAAGGTCTATCCTCTCCAGGAGAGGAATGAGGTAGGCACCACTTTTTCCCGTTCCATTTTTAGCCCTTGCCAAAATATCTCGTCCTGATAGGGCAATAGGGATGCTCTCCTCCTGTTGGCAGACAGACAAGTCGATTCAGAAAAATGGGCATGGTTTACTGGACATGAAGCAATGTAAATATACAGGACTAAAGGATCACCCCTATTGTTTCCTCTAAGAATCAAAAATGTGCAATGTGACACCAATGTATAACAGTTCATACTTATATGTAATCAGGAGGACTAGAGACTGGACTCATTTAGCCCCCTACTCACTTAAATTAAAACTTGTTTTAGAGTAAATTAATCAAAAATGCTTCTTTGCTATTTGGTAGATGCATATTAGTGTTTCTCCTGCCATTTTTCCCATTTGTGGACAACTCCCCTGCAAAGCATATGGCTGAGGCATGGGGTTGTGTCAAGGCAAAGTGGAGGTAACGGGATTCTGTTAAAGGGTGCAACTATTTATATGCCTAAATTAACACCAAAAACAGTAACCAGAGTTCTGGCTACTTTATTTACCTGGACAGGGGAGGGTTTCTCCCATCCCATTTCAAAGATTCCCATAAGCAGTTCTCGCTTTAGGCAGTAGTCTTCAAATTCATTTCCCTTGGTGGATGTCACATCCTGGAAAACACAACTCAATCATTTTAGTTTACTGTTTAAAAAGATCCAGAGGTTGAGGATTACAGCACTAGATGGCAGCATGCACTGAGTCTAAGTAAGTATGTATAACCAGGGGTGCACATAAGTGGTCCGCAGGTGCGCATGCGCTGTCAAAATACAAGACGCGCACCAGATAAGAAGTTGCAACGCGCGTCTGCGTACATAAGATTTTCTGGAGGAGGACAGACATTTGTTTAGAACTCTTAAAGATGTCAAAGAAGCAAGCTCCTTTAAGCAATTACTTTGGTGTTCCTCCACCTCCAAAGAAATGTCAGAAGGAGTCCGAACCGCAAAAGCAGCACGTATTCTCGGAAAAGCGGTTGCAGGAGGTGAACGGGCTTCAAACAAATGATGAACGCACAGAGATGTGGTGCAGAATATGCAGTGAAAATCCCACTCTAGCGGACAAAAAACAGTGCCTTTTATATGTACACAAACGCGCGTTGCAACTTCTTATCTGGTGCGCGTCTTTTATTTTGACAACTCATGTGCATCTGCGGACCACAAATGTGCAGCCCTGCGTATAACTATACTTGCTTGTAACGGCAGTCACCTACCGAAGTTTTCACCCTGGTGTCTTTTGGAGGAAGCTCCAGGCATTTCTTCCAGTCATCACCGAACCTAGTCGTAATCAGGAGTACAATTTTTGTGGGGAAGACCCAGACAATTATCAAGTGAAAAAGAAAATAAAGTTTTAATATAAGCACTGTAACATTTTGTTCTTTATTTCATAATCTTCAGAGAGGGAAAAGGGCTTTAAGCGGTGTGATTTGGCTCAACTTGGAAAGATGAAGAACTAATACACTAAAAATACACAACAGCTTAATGTAGTAATTTCTATGGCAAGCATTGGTGAAAACAACTTCAAAGCAGCACAGCTTGCAAACTATACAAACTCAACAGTAAAACTAATGTATGCATGGCTAATATTATAACTTATAAGACCCGCACAATGGAGTAAGCAATTATTAGAAGTACTAATTGTTTCAACTAGATGGCAGAAATTAGCCAGATATAAAGAATAACTTTCACTTGTCCATATCTGTATTGCTAGTCTAGTTTTTTAAAATTCACATGTACAATGACAATAACCTATTGTTTTCTAAAGCAGTTCTACTGCTGGCCATAATATTGAAGAGTACAGAGAGCATGCTGACACCTTTAAAACTGCCCTCTGGAAACCAGTGTTATTTTTGATGTCCACTGGTTATGAAAAACTAAAAACAATTTCAAATTATATTCCTTTGGTTAGGCAGATACTTGCCCCCACCTGTACGTATGTCCCTGTTTGGTAAATGAGTAAACATCTAAATAAGCATTAGATGCAAATCTACTTTTTATGGTTAATTTATTTTGGATCTTGCTTTTAACACCCAGCTAGCCCTGGTGTGAATGCTGATGATGTTCTAAAATTGTCACATATGCACACAACCCAAATGTGAACTACATGATCGGCACAAAATTAACAATCACAATTCTGTAATTCATGAACTTCCAAACAAAGTACTGCTCACAACAGCAAAAACATCTTACTGTTAAACCTTAAATTATTAAGTCATGTCAGGACAGGTGTAATGGTAAATAAAGCTGATCGCAGGGATAAAAAAAAAGGCTTTGACTGTTTATTTTGCAATGTTCAGCCAGAAGATTTGGTGAGAAGTCCTGAACTTTCCCATGGGGTTCTCATGCAGGTTGTTCTCTAAAGCACAAGCTATCAAGCAGCAAAACATGATTATGTGAGGAAAAAAACTACACTTTTCTGTTTTCAACCTAGAAGAGAAACATTACTAAAACCAGTATCTTACTTGATGCCTCCGCTGCTCTGAGGTATGCTGGTTCTTTTATGGGCACTGGGATGTTGGACATTTGACAGGAGTTCAGACTGTTGTCCACCTGTCTTGGTCTGTCCCCTGAGCTGCCCATTTGCTGGTTTGTTCAATCCGGCCATTGGTGCTGGGTTTGCTGTTCTTGCTGTCGCCATGTGTCCAACACCTAACTGGATTTTCCTCACAGTATTGTAATATTTCAGCTTAGTTCCTTTTCACTGCACTATTTTCATGTGCACATGTATTTAAAAACTAAAACGTGAGAAAAATAAAACCCTTTTCTCTTATCTATCCTTTTTAAACCATGTGTTCACAATCTAACATTCAGACCTCTTCATAAAAAGAAGTTTGTGTGTAAATTCTGCCTATTTACAATACAACTCTCCAAAACGGAGAAATCAATATAAATAGCGTGACTAATATGACCAAAGAATAAACTTGTGTGTGTGTTTTTAGTGTGCACTTGTGAGTACGACTTTGACTGTTACATTGACTGAAAATGGGCAGTATTAAAATATGGACAACTTGATCACATATCTAACTGCTCTCATGTATATAACTCGTGCTGCTGGGGTTTAATACTGGATTAATCTTAATAGTGGTTTGAAAAATTACAATTCCTGCAATTTATTTAAAGCTCTGGCAGGCTACATTAAATTTTGGGGGTCATTTTTTTTCGGTTTTCAGTTCTCCTGTAACAAAAAGCTAAGATGGAAGCCTACAAAACGTTAAAGGAAACGATGAACAATACACAAGAAAAAGTAGTCCAGGTTACCTGCAAGAAATAAACAATTGCGGTTGGTTATTTTTAAGCTTTAACAGGCTAGTCAAAAGAGAAGAGCACAAAAATAACGAGCGCTTCCAAGTGGTATTACTCAAAACCACCTGACCAGATCAACGAAATACATTTCAGATGTGTACCAAAGCCAAAGCTCACCTTTGCTAAATTGTGACACAAATAATGCTACTACCACAAGACTGGCGGTAGATGGCAAAAAAGTCTATCAAGTATTCGTGGAAATATAAGTAAAATGAGGAGGTCGAAAAACGTTAACATTTTAATTCTGACAACTTTGCCTTTGTTTTGATGCCGAGGCTAACAACTTAATAACAGCTGCAAGCCGTTTTAAATTTTAGCAGCCAGTGTTATGGTCACTTAGCTAGCCAGTGCAATTGTTAGCCATGTTAAACAACAAAGTAAAGCCAACAGTGACCGCCATGTATTTAGTTTTTCCATAAAGTTACCGCTATCGATAACAAAGTTAGCTAGATGTCTTTAACTTGCACGAGTGTACGCGCCGTTCAAACTTCACGTACAGCTACGTGGGCTTTGCCATCGAGCTAACAAGCTAAGGCTGCGTCTTTTTTCCCGGTTTGTGAGAAACTCTGTTTCAAAATATCTGTCGTTTACAAAGAAAACGCATCTGCATCCGTTTACATCTCACCCTTCAGCACTTTCATTCAACCATCCGAGCACGCTGATTCTAGCCTAGGCAGTATGCGCTAACGGTGACGCTTAAGTCTACCAGTCAGAGAAAGATGCTACCTTTCCCTTACAAACTTACCGCCTGTGTCGTGATTCAACTGTATATCGGCTTTTCGTTTAAGCTTGGTAGGCAATACTTTTGACAAAGGCACAGAAGTTTTTTTTAACCTTTTGTCTCTTCTTTGAGAGAACTGACAATTCAACATGGCCGCGCTCGTTTTGGGGTTGGCTGTTTGAACCAAAGGAGCTGCCAATTGACCAATCACGGGCCTGTTTTCAAACGCCTCAAAAGTTTTAGCTACTCAGCTCAGGGCATTACTAAGGCATCGACTCTGAAGCCCACAATACTGGCACTATCTAAATATAATGACGCTGACATTAACCTTAATACTTTTATTATTAAGATCTCATATAAATTTTGCCTATTGAAGTAGTGAAGGTGGGTGAGCTTAAATTCATTAAGTCAACCCTGTGAAGTAATGACAGTCCACCAGAGAGGTGAAGAAGAGAGGGCAGGCAGGTTAGAGTGGGTGGAAATGAGTGTCAGGGGTGATTTGTGAAAAAAGGATAGCAGCAAGAGTGACAGGGAAGGTGTGTATGACGACAGTAACACCTTGCAAACAGTGGCTCTGACATGAGATGTAGCTGGAGGTGGCCGCTGTGGAAACCTTTAAAGGGAGCAGCCAAGTAAAGAAGAATATAAGTTTTTCCTGTTACTATATGATCAAATATATTAATGTCATCCAGAAATCCAAACCAGTATCTGATAGCCTTAAATTTATGCACAAGTCATATATCTCATATAACAAATACCAGTGTGAATTCTAATTGTGGTTGCTAAAACAGAGAATATGATTTTCACTATTAATCGCATCCTCTTTGGAGCTAACTATAGATAACAGGCACCCGTTGTTAGCTGGTCTTATGAGTTTCACAAATGCTGTCAGTATGGGAATGGCTCTATTATTACTGGGATATTGCACAGGTGGAGCTTTCCGCACCACAGTTATATTATGTACAAACAAAAAAGGTATTATGTTTTGGTCAAAGCTGACAGAGAAAATCTGTGTTATTATAGATGCTGTTGGCACATTGTTTTTTTGTTTGTGTTCTTGGCTATCTTGAGTTATTTTGAAGAGATTTGTATAATCATCTATTTTGCTTTGTGTTTAAACATTGGTGATTTATCTGTAATGTTCAGATGATGCTTTGGCAGCAGTGAGGTGTTTCATTTCCCTCGTGCTACCCTTGCTTATTGTGTTAGGGGTTTGTGGGTGGGCGTAGAGCGGCTTGGTTAAAAAAAGGAAAGTGAAGAGGGGATGGAAACTGTTTTGTCTCACATCCTGTTCTGTCACCTGTTTGCCTGTCATCGTACCCCCTTTTTAATCTTTTCTTCTTGTTACATAAATACTTGATCACAAAAAGGTTTAAGGTGAATAATAAAGCTAAAGCAAGACATCACATTTATTATTATTATTATTATTATTTTATTTTATTTTTATGTTTTATTGTTTTTTCTTATAAAAATATCTACATTTTTTAACATTAAAAAAACATATCAGCACACACACTAACAGACATAAGAGGTACAATGCCTGTGCACAGATTATCAAAAGAAGGGAAACCAGGTATTTGACCGTGCAATATATGCTAAGTCTTACAAGGAGACTGCAAACTTAAGAAGTCTTGGTGGCATAATGATGAAGACACTCTTAATGTACATGCAATATCCACAGTTCAAGTAAGGCCAGGTACATTTGTTGCATAGCATCATCCCTCTAATCTGCTAATCAGAAATTAAGACAAAGTGCCTAGAAATACTTTTAAGATGGGACTCTGAGTTCATTGAGCTTTGGTCCGTAGCAGTCATTTACTCATGTCTGTACATAGTTTAAAAAAAATGTCTTTATGTTCAGTCTTGAATGCATGCAGTGGAATATTTCTACTGATGCATAGTTTTCCAGCAGTGTTTCACTCCCCAGTTTTCAAAGAGTCAGTACAGGACCAGAGTCTCCTTAGAAGCAGCAAGCTAAGCAGGGAGGCTGCAGGCAGTCTGTGAAGGCATGAAAGCCTGAGAAAGGACACAAACTATGATTGTCCAGGGAAGAAAAATGGGAGGTTTGGCCTAATTTCATGTGCAGTCCATTCCTGCCCCGCCATCCCATTGGGTGAAGCCCTCTCCAGCATGATGTCGTCGGATTGTTTCCTTGATGCTCGACTGTGTGGACATAGACGCAAGTCTTACTGGACAATAAGTCTGAGATCGTAAAATGGAAGTCTCTGGAGAGTGGGAAGCGCTCTGATGAACAATGTGTGGTGTAGTTGAAGGTGAGCACCCACGACTATGGCTGGGAGATGGGGACCCTAAAAGAGAAGCACAGAGTATAAATTAAATACTGCAAATTTTGTTGTTTCTGTGTGTGAGAGAAAAAGACGCTTGAATGCTCCTCACCGTTTTCTGTTAGGTTGCTCTCAACTGGTGAGACTGACATGCAGTGCTGATCTTGGACTCTTATTTGCCTGGAGCCTCTTCCTCGTAACACATCTGCTATCTGTAAAACAATTTATAGTACATTGAAAACATTGTAAGTGACTTAAAATAAGTTTCACAGTGATATACTAAAATAACTAGAGGGAAATGGTGCACTATTCAGGTTTGGCCTCTAGAGGGAACGATACACACATTTACTTCCCATTTTGGCTTCAACTCTTTCTTCCCACTAACCAGAGCTAGGCCAAGTAGGTTTTGCAACTGTTTGTATCTGTTCTGACATAAATTATGTAACACATAGTTGTGAATTCCCATAGTAAAATCATAGAGAGAGACTGAAAATTTGGACAAATATAAGGAAGTGTTTTACTGTTAGATCAGTAACCTTTAGGAGGTCTATTGTTTTCCAGCACAAGAAGCAGGAACATACAACCATAAAACAGAATAAAAGGAACAACACTTTAACAATGGAATTTCAGCAATGTCCATTATATTTATTGTTTTTCCTCTTTGTCATCGCCTCACTCACTTTTTTGTTCTTGGCCACCATCACTGGGGTGTCATTGTGGTAGTTCTTGAGGCTACTGTCAGCTCCACTCTTCAGCAGCAGCCGCACTGTCTCCACCTGACCTCGGCCACAAGCACTGTGTAGGGCCGTGTTCCCACTATATGACTGGCTGTTGACATCACATCTATTCTGCAACAGAAAATCACCAGAAAATGATTCATAAAGGAAGCCAGAGTAGATGTCGGTAACTTAGAAAATGAAACAAAAGATAATGTCCCAAAGAGGGTGAGTGCAGTCTGTGATGAAGAAAGGAGAAAAGATTCACATATACAGCATAACTGCTAAACTACAATTATTGTACAATACTTTAAAAGAATCCTAAGAAGAAAAGGGAATACAAAACTTTGTACTGATGATGAGGTGAAAGAGAAAAGCAGAATTATTTAACTCCGCTGAGTCACAACCCTGCTCTCCCCTCTTCTACCCACACAACTTCATTACCTCAATGAGGAAGTGGACCATGTCTGCGTTATTGCTCTCCACAGCATGCATGAGAGGACTCTGGCCACTTTTGATGTCCTGATTAGAGAGAAAAAAAAGCACCATGGGAAAAGTCAGAGAATGCAGAGCGGAAATGTAAAAAAGCCGTGATGCTGTGAAAACCCACAATGCTGAGTCAGTACAGCAGGGACTGACCATAGCATTGATGTCAGCTCCAGCATCCAGTAACATTCTTGCCAAATCCTTACGGCCCTGCAGAACAGCCAGATGGAGAGGGCTAAAACCTAAGAATAATAAAAAAGCAAAAGCCTGTGTTTTATATTCATGTTCAGATCTTTACACATAGTAAAAAAGATATCAGTTACAGAGGTACAAATAAATGTCTTCTAAGCTGCTTGGAGATTTGGCAATGCAACACTACACTGACACCAGACCACAAAGGAAGGAAATGTCCTCTTCCCACCCACACACCCAAAACAACCAACCCAACCCATACCTGAGTGTGGGTTTACATTTTTCATACCCACCTGCAGACTGTTGTGCGCTAGTTAAGGCAGTTAAGGAGATTATATGATAAGGTGTAGTAATGTAGTAATGCAATTTTCTTGTGATAGCACTTTCAGTCTGGAAACTGTGTCAGCGCTTTTTAATTCACTTAACTTGGTTGTGCACATGTTTCAACTGATAGATGTAAATGTAAACTGGGTCACAAATGCAGGGGCCATGTGACAAAAACAACAACAACAACAAAAATAAACAGAAAAGATGTCAGGAAGTATAGTTTAATTGTTAGCCAAACAGTTTTAATTTGATATTTTATGAATTAGTTAAACTAAATAAAAAATTATAATAATCAGAGATAAAAATGCTTGCAAATAATTACAGGCTTTATCACACTTAGTGAGAGCTAAAGAGGAGTAAGCAACACTTTTAGTGTAATACATGCCAAGAAGTATCTTTTATAACTCACCCTCAAAGTTTCGGATCTCAAGGCATGTGGCAGATGATGGCATAGAAAGCAGTACAGACAGGCAATCCCGCTGGTCATATTCACAGCAGAGGTGGAGCGCTGTTTGCCCATTACGGTCCAAGGCTGCAGGGTCGGCCCCTGCTTTCAACAAAGCTTCCACCATGTTTGCCTGCTTAGTTATCACTGCCAGATGAAGGGGAGTCTGAGAGGGAATAACAACAAGAATTATAGTTTAAACAAACCAGATATATCACGGCTGATAACCATAAAGATGCAGTGCAGTGTTTCTTGAGCTTTCGGTTTTTCACAAAGCCCACAAACAAGGGAACTAAATGCTTGACATAAAAAGACACAGTGTTTACTTTGGCAAATATAGGATAACTATTCTTGTCAGTGAAGTTAAGGAAGAATGTGGTGTTTTCTTGTAAAGGCCTCTGTTTATCTATAACCTGTTCGACAGGTTAAAGGTCAGTGAGACAAAAAACCCAAAAAAACAGTGCTTGTATGAACACACCAACACCTAGAAGAAGCACAATGACCATGAGCTGGTTTCACCTATGCATGTGTATTCCTAGATTTACACAAATACACTTGTGAAATACACAAAGTGCAACGTTTTCAGCACTTAAATTAATATATCTTACAGAACAAACGCTGTCAACAAGAGTAGAAGCATCAGACTTTGTGATTAACTGAAAATGAGGAAGAACCTGTTCTGAACCACAGTCGACAATGCCGGGAAAAGCAAAAGTCACTGTTCACCAGGTGTTTCCCTGGATGAATATTGTAAGCACTGACTGAAATCCCTTTAGCAATCTAGGATGTTCCTGTGGGTAAGGTCAGCATGTATCATCTTGTTTATATTTTTGTCAACTATGGCTCGGGAGGACGCAGGCAACCTGGTGTTCATTAAGCAATCCTTAGTTCATAGTTCAGTCATAAAGGGAAGTATTTAAACCTGGACTTTTTTAGCTGCTATTCTAGTTACACAATAAATGTAGCAAGTAGGAACGGACTGCTTCTCCAAGTTTCACTTTTGCTGTGTTACTACTACTGTGTGTGTGTGTGTGCGCGCGTGTCTGTGCACCGAGAGTTTGTTCCAGTAAAGACTGCTAAAGTAGGTAGGCCAGCAGTGGGAGAACATCTTTGTGGAATTCCTCTAATGTGTCAATGCAACTTCCCTGAATCCTATGACTCACAAACATGCATAAGTACACAGTCATGTACACAATCATATTCCCTGAAAGATTTCCAGTATTTGAACTTTCTACTATTAACTTTGACTATAGAACAATATTATGAAACGCTACCATACTATTAACTTTTCCCAAACGCCATTAAAGACATGTCTTAAATCCCTTTAGATATTACTTTACCACTAAGGCCTTTTATGGTCTTTGATATAGACCCCCTTAGAGCTGGCAGGCTCTGGCTTTGGCTTCCTGTAATAGATTTCAGAGTGACTAAACTAAATTTCAGCCAAGATAAGAGGAAAGGTAGGAAAGGGATGAAGGGGTGGAGAACAAGGGGAAAAAAACGGAAGTAGCAGAGGGGAGTCCAGGGGAAAGACAGGATAACAAGGGAAAATCCCTTCTCTTTCCCTTGGGTCTGTCCTCATAGGCTTACATTCCCGAAAGATGAGTGGATCATCATGGATGAGGTAAAAAGATGACAGCAGTGGAGGTTTGGGGGTATGAAAAACAACCCCAGGCAGTTCCAAACAAGGGGAAGGCAGCACAAAGTGCCAAAGACTTGTCTTCTGCTGTGAGCACAAGAGGGTAAAGCCAGACCTACTGCACAAATAAACATCACATGCTTACGTCAGTGTTGTTGACAGTTACACTGATAGGATCAGTCAGTTCATCAGTTATGGTTAGAAACCAAATTCTATAACCAAAGATATATGCAGCGAGAGATATAAAAAAAGAGAGAGAGAGACTGAGGGAGATAGAGAAACAACAGAAGCGAGACAGAGAGAGAGAGGCACGCGCATGAAGGGAAAGTCCCTGTAAACTACCCTCTGAACCTCACTGCAAGGTATGTTGAGAAACAGCCCAAAGCAAGGCGGGGGGGAGGGAGGGGTCATGTGACTTCTCGGAACAAGGACACTAAAGTACACACAAACGCACACGGATGCCTTGTTTGTGCACACACATGCACACACGCTCACACTGAAAAATAAAATGGCATACCACCAACGTGCCATAAACAAAAAGAAAACAATTATTCAATTGTTAAACTACCAACCGCATACTGCACTGTAACGGTAACACGTCCACATGTTAGTCTCTGTTCTAATCCACATGTCAGTCAGTGCATGTTTTAGTGTGGGTGGCCCCAAAGGATTTAGTCCCCAAACCCCACAGTGTAAGCATCACGCTACATTGTCTGCTGTCATAAGAGAAGCAAAAGTTTACTATTGTAGTATGTGTTTGTGTAGCTGATAGCATGTGGGAGTATCAAACAGCTGTCTCTATACTATTGTTGTAGTTCTGGGAGTGGAAGGCAAATCGTGCCCTGACACTTGCACTGCTCTTCAGTTACAATACTGATAGTAACACTCTGTCAAAATGTTCCATATGCAAAACCACAGAAACTCAGGATTTGTCATCATTGGATAAGTTGTATTTTAATTGTGCCTGTTTTTTTTGTATTGAAAATGGGCCAGTGTTAGATGTCTTCTGGACTATGAAGTGAACTCAGTGTTTTTAAAATTAAAAAAGTTCCCTACCTTCATTTTGATAAGTTTATTCATTATGCCTAGTTTTCAGTCAAAACCACGCAATCTGGTAGGCAAATGACTGTGACGGGACCTATGCCTGTAAATCTCCCTTTTCGGTTTTAACTGTGTATGACATCAAATGTGAGTGTGTATGTGCATGTATGTGTGTGTGAGTGTGTGTGTATCGCGTGCATGCATTTTCATACATAGGGCAAACACAGGATATCATAAAACCTATGCTGTCAAGCCTCAGCGATGAGGAAAGACAACAACTGATGATAGCACAAGCCTTATTTCTGGTAAGCTTGCCTGTGGCGTTCTATGTGGTGTGAAACTCCACACTTGAGAACAAACCCCAGACTTGAGAACTGAAGGTCTGAAAAAGCTTGGTTGCTTTTCTATTGAGGAATGGAAAAGAGAAAGCCGGCAGAAATCAGGAGACAACAAAGGAGAAGAGAATGTTGAACTGTTGGCTTGGCACCAGTGCCTGGGACAGCCCTGGATTGGGAAACACTTAAAAGCAACTCCATATACACAATCCCAATAAAACATGTTGATAGAGTAAGTAGGGAGTTGCAGTGCTCCATCATTTTTCTTGGGAAAAGTCACCCTAGTGAAACTGCAATGGATCTATTTGTCAGTTTTTCACATCAAAAACCCAAAATTGCCCTGCACAAATTAAAATATGTGCAAAATACAAGTTTAAAGGGCACTTTTGGAAATTTTACTGTGTAATTTTGCATATGAACATTTTTTTACTTAAGGTAAACACACTAGGTATCAGTGTAAGGTTTCGGAGAGTTAGTGTGAGTCATTTTTGTGCCAATTAATCATATTGGCTTTCTTCTTTCTGAATTTCACAACATGGTAAATCCTACATGTAAACACTGAAAAATCCCTTGCTACATATACAGAAAGTGACCACTAGAAAACCATGTGCAAAATACAGAACACTGGAAATCACACATAGTCCTTCCCAGAATGTGCATGGCTTTGGCTTGTGGCAAGTACAGGTGGAGAAACCGGGAAGGGTGAATTCCGCTGCACAACCCTCAGCTGCCATGACCGTAAGTGTGTGATAATGCACTGCAAGGCAAGGAGGAAACCAATTCACTTCCTCTTTCTTTCTTTTCCATGTAAGTGTTATCAGAAGGGTGAGACGGGGAAATATATTGTGCATGCTGAGTCTGTTTTACATGCTAAGCTTTTTCTGCAAGTGTTCACATGTCCGCACATACCTACAGCTCCATAATCAGCAAAGATTCTTTGCTTTAAACTATTTAAATTTCTTTGCAAAACACAGTGACTATAAGAGCTCTGTCTCCTGGCATTTAATGATCAGAACTGTGCATGCGTATATTTGTCAGTAGCTTTATCAATGCATCTGTTTTACCTGACGGAGATTGTTGTAGATATCAACGTCTTTATGAGCCAACACCAAGAACTGGATGAGTTTGTAGACCATGGCCAATTCTCCCTGGACCACGGCTATGTGGAGAGCTCTGTGAAGGACACATGCACACAAAAAATTTACACAGTGAACAAGTGTTGCATTTTCAAAGGGGATTTAACACAACCTATTTATCATTTTCAACCTTATTACCATTGATAAAATCCGTAAAAGCTAATCTCTTTTCATCCAAATCCAAATCCTCATCCCAAAATCCCTTCATGGGTGAAAAAGTGGTACACGTAACTTAACTATTTCCCCAATATAAATCAATATATGTGCATATATGGAAATTAGTGTGTGCCTCATTCCCGACCTCTGCAACCACTCTCCCTCTGTATCTGTGAGTCTCACTCACTCACAAATTATTGTGCTAAATAAAAGAAGGCAGCACATGCCCACAACCCACAATATTAGTCAGAAGAAGAAAATAATTTAATTGGTTTTAAATTGCAGGAAGTGTATTGGACAGCGTATAACAAGTTGTTGCAGACAATAAAGTTCTTATCAAACCAAAGGTATTTACTTGTTAGGAAACGTACTGTTGGGCATAATGCAACATGCGTAAAGTAATGAGTTATAGTCAACTCCAGAAGCATTTCCAGAGATGGAGCATAGGCACACACACACACATGAGCAAAGACTTGTTCCAAATTACCAAGCCTGACAAGTTAGTCTCGCTCTGCAAGCAGACAGAACTGTTTTCTTTTATTTCATTTTCTTACTGTAAAACCTGGGCTCTCAGTATTGACTCCAAAGCAAAAATGCTCAACCACGGTCATGAATGCTTGCTTTGTTTATAACACTGCATGTCCTCTAGTATATAAAACAATACCTTTTGGATAGGTTAACAAGATTAAACTGCAAAACTACTGTGTGATTATGTGCTTGAATGAGTAATGGCAGTTCTTTACATCATATACAGAATTAATCTTTAAAATTAATGCATCCCCATCATAAACAACTTAAAACAACACGTGAAAATGGAACAATAGCGAGCCTGGCTGAGTCTTTATTAGAAGCCACCTAGCAGCACCTACACACTAAAGCACAATGAAGCTTTGTTCACACATGGCCTATCAAAGAAGTAGGAGAACCAGGTCACCAGACTATTACTTGTGCTATTGTCACACTGTAACAAGTATATATCACATGAACTTTAGACAGGAAGCTGGCAGTTTTAAAGTCCAATCCACTTATAAATGACAACTAAATTCTCACATGCATCGTCCTCAGGTAGAAGTTCATAACTCCCGTGCAAGTGTGAAAACACCTTAATTAACACGTAGCATGTAAAAACGAAAAACAACAGCTGTGGTTTTGCTAAAGCTGTGCCAGACTAAGTCAGTCCCTGGAAAAACTTGCAGTCTTAGATGGTTGCCTGGCAACTTTACTGTGGCAACAAACTTTTTGTTTGTTTTATTTTAACATACAACACTTTTATATATAGATGAAATGACTGAGACATAGCATCTTCATAATTGTACTTTTGAATTGTTTTCTCCCTGTCGCTAGCATTTATGCTAAACTTAAGCTAACCTCCGCTAACCTAAGAAGGGGGCCATATTCTTTGTGGCCTGTAAACTTAACATGTGGAGGACTAAAGTTTGTTTTTTGATCAAAATTAGCCAATTATGCTTGATCACTTGATTTAAGTTATAACACTGAAAGTTGCACTGACGAGTTCAGTAGATGTACAGCACTGACTCACAGTTCCTTTATCACACAACCTTATCAAGAAACCACTGTCTGTGATCTATACATGAAGCAAACGAACAAACACAGGGCAGGGTTTGGGACAGGGAAGGGCAGGAAACTGATTGGGGTGGGGTGGTGGTGCAGAGGCATGTTGTAGAAAACAGTTTATCAGTTTTCACATTTTTCTTTTTTTGCTCTATCAGAAGAAGCAGCTTCCAGTAAGACCCAGACAAGTTTTATGTCACTTCCTGTTGTCACTAACAAAGACAGCATTCTTTTCCTCTATCTTGGTCTATGTGCACTGAAATCTAGTTATTAAGCTGTATGGTTTCTGACAGGGGCTTTCTTTAGTTTTGCTCAGTCAGCTTCAACAGATAAGTCATAATCAGACATACAGTGCAATTATGCAACAGGAAACAGAGACAGTTCTTTAGAATAAGTTAAAAGTACCTTTGAAGGCAGTATGAGGTCAAAAAATAAGTTCACATAATGACAAAAGCACTTGCAACACTTTGCAACACTCTCAGTTACGTGAGATGTGTTCCAGTGACACAAAGTTAAGTTAAAGAAGAGTCCCACTTGGAAAAAAGTAGCTTAAATTGATTACAATTTTCAATTTTCTACATTACATACTACATATTAAGACTTTCCCAGTATTAATTTTTTTTAAAAATCTGTCTCCTGGCATTTAATGATCATAAATATTCCTTCAAACTGTGATCTGTAACCAACATTCACTTGGCAGTTGCAGGAAATTGTGTGTGTGTGTGTGTGTGTGTGTGTGTGTGTGTGTGTGTATGTGCTAAAAGAATGCAAAATAAATGCAAAAAGTAGATAAACCATCTGTGCATATGTATATGCATGCTTAATTCTGAAAGCCACGCTTAAGCAAGGCTTCTTGACTATAGAGCATAAGTTAAACAAAGACAATGATCTCTGTGCAAGAGCAGTTTTCAAGTGTGACTGCAATAAACAATTTTGTATGTCAAGTGAGCAGGGCGGTTCTTCCCTCAGCAGATCCCTGTTCCTGTAACTAAGCTCAGCAAAGTGAAGAAATCTGCATCAACAAAGGTTTGGTTATATTTACTGTACATGTTATTGGCTACCCATAACTAGCCTTAAAAAGCACCTGCAGTGTCTCCACAATAAACACTACAGTAAAGGAGATGATCATTCATGGCACACTATATCTAGTCTCAAACATAGTGACAGGCTATTCATATATGACTTTAGCAGGGTTTTGTGATTCTGAGCCCTGAGAAAAGTGTGAAAAATAGATTTATTTTTGGATCATTCATGAATAACCCTTAACAAACTTAATATTCAGATCCTTTGCCTCCATGTATGCCTATTATAATTCTGTTTATCTTGCTCAGCCCTTTTATATCATCATTCATGTGTGTCTTTTCGCTTAAGATGAAACTGTACTGTTTCTTGTTCCTGGAAGTGGGGCAGACCACAGCCCCAGATAACCCCAGGCACAGCAGCCCTGACGCAGACAGGAGTCCCAAGCTTAACACAGATGGTAACTGTGTGTGTGTGTGAGAGAGAGAGAGAGAGCGAGAGAAAGAGAGAGAAGGCATGTGGTATCCTGTTTGGTATGGAGGGTGAGAGTGCAGCCAGACTGAATGATCAGACTGAAGCCTAACATTTCCTGTGGTCTGTGGACCAGCTGAGCAATGAGATGATGTGTCAGTTTGAACGTGTAGTAAACAAAAGAGAAGCAGAGTCACACCACAGTCCAGTTAACAAGAAATGACGACTTACTTCACATCCTACTGCGCTCGTCATTAACAATTATACTACTTTCAGTCTATGATGGTGCAAATATATTTACGTGGGAACTTTGATGAGCAAGTAGCTTATTATATAAATATACTGTTTGTCATTGCATCCACTAGAGCAAGTTAAAAACTTTGCTATGCAAAGAAAAAACAGTTCTGGCCTGACTCACATTTTAAATCCTTTACTCATGGATGGATGCAAGTGAAAGAGGAGAAATACTAGCTGTTACAGTTGATTCAAAAGCACTCATAATTGTATAGGATCTTGAACTTTCATATCTGTGGAGGCACCATCAGTGCCAACTAATGTAAAACGGCTTTACAGGACTATCCAAAAGTCTCGAGCCACCAGCTAGACACTGGCTGCTTTTTCATTCCTTTTCTGTTCAAAGATTGGAACAAAAGGCAGCCAAAATCCAAAGAAGAGCTTTGAATGTGCTTCAAGACACTCGGAGAACTATTCCTTAAGAGAAGAAAGTGCTATATGTCCTCAACCAGAAAAGGCCTTGTTTATTTCAACAAGAAAGTACAACCCACATTCATGTTACATTATCATGGCTCCTTAGTAGAAGCCGGCTGTACAGATTTGTAGAGAAATGTACGATGGATGGATGGATGGATGGATGGATGGATGGATGGATGGACTGGTTATATTAACAAAAGTGATACTTCACATGCATGATAAGTGACGCAGTGTTATCATTTTTGTGGACTTTCAAGATTAAGTACAGGTTAGTGTCTAGACCATCTCACCATTACAAAAAAAGAAAGAAAACAGAAATTCCAGTTTATGAGTTTTCCAACTGATAAACTTACATCTAAACACAACTCAAATATCCATGCTCCCAGAGGACAAACCTAATAATTTTCTAGTTTTCATCTTATCAAACTTAAACGTGTCAGTTTAAACCTATGCACTGAATGGATGCAAGCTGATAAAGCTGAATAAATGTAGTTTGAATAAGAGCATTGCTAAGCTATGTATGTCATGGTAAGTAACTAAGTAACTGACTGACTGGAAGCATGCATGTAGGAGCTGTAAGTAAATCAACACTTTTGCACATCTTCCATTGAAATGACACTATAACAGAACAGAAAAGAGGAGTGTGAGAGAGAGAGAGAGAGAGAGAGAGAGAGAGAGAGAGAGAGAGAGAGAGAAAGAGAGAGAGAAAGAGAGATGAACCTGATAGAAAGAAAGCGGTAAATGAGGAAGTCAAGAGCGGATGTTTGGGTTTTTTGAGCCCATTCATTTAAAAAACACAGAGAAGAAAAGAGAGAGACACAGACACCTGAGAAAAACCACAACAGTTTTTTAAAACTGAGCACTCACTGGTTTTCCCGAAACTAAGGGGCTCAGAGGCGCTGAGAACAAATCCCATTGACGTAAAAGCAGGCGCATGCTCACCATCAAACACATTATGTATACACGCACATACATACACACACACACAAACACACACTCACACTCATATGCATACAGTGTGAAAAACGAGAGGGTGCTGTAAATGTTTCTTTCTGAAGAATTCACACAAAATTTTAAACAACCACAAAGCAACAAGAAGGTACTCTAGAACTAACCGATGCCTGCGAAAGCAAAGGAACTAGGTGTTGTGTAAGGTTTCTGCAGTTAATCTGTCTTGCACAGAGTTTCTGCTAATGAGACAGACTTTTGATTTGCATTATGCCTACACAGCAAGTTTAGTGTACAACTGTGAGGCGCACGAGTGAGATAAAAAATAAAATCAGAGCACAGCTAAGATGTCAAAGGCGGTTAAAAAAGTAAACTTACTTTAATAGAATATAAAATAAAAACCGTGGTTTTTAAAGCTTTTTTTGATCTGAGACATGCATTCATCTATTTCCGTGGAACCATCTGTTAAAGATGGATGTCATTGCAGTTACAAAGCAAATATGAGATAATGAGCAGCTGTAAGATGCCACGGGACTTGACTTGTGGCTCGGCTAAATATTGGTCATCATGAGGTTTAGTTTTTTTTTGAGTGAATGCAAATGATGATGATGATACTTTTTGAAACTGCATGATCAAAGTGCCAATAAATTCTTGGACATGCTTTGTTTTCGGTCACATGATTCTTTGTGTCTTTGTATGAATTTCTGTAGTTTTAATTAGTGTGTGGGTGGTAGCTTTAGACAAAGTAAAGTAACCATGCGTTAAAGTTTAATATTTGCATTCATGTGGTCTCGAAAACTCCTCTGGTGCCCTGTGTATTCTCACTACCACCACCTCACGCCCCGAGGGACCAGTCAGCTGACTCTGGATTGTTCAACATGTGAATACCAACAAATCTCTCTCAGCTTAGATCTATAGTATAACTTGCAGGTTAGTATGTTAGGTATGTTAAATCTCAATAAGTCCTTGTCAGCAGTGAACCAGTTTTTCTTACAGGAAGTGAAAATGCAGTAAATAATGGGAGGGCACACTGACTGTACCTACTCCGTATGCACAGTCAGGTGAGTCACAGAGATCAAATAAACAAAGATAATGCTACTGATATCTCATGTCCAGATTGTGCAACAGCAGAAGTTTTGTCTTCGACAGCAGGACATTGACGGTAATGTTGTTTGGGTCGTTCCTGGTAAATCACTTGCACTGACCTCTTATTGAAGTGAACAGTTTTCCTTGAGAACTTAGTTTAGACTTAAAAATGTGAATAGCAATGATCAGACTGCACATTTTCATCACAAGGGCCTTTCGGTGTTTGGTAAGAAGTTGTGATAAATGATTAATGTTGGAAAGCTTTCTAACAAAAAACACTTTGATAAATAATACAATAGGAAAAATATGACTGCACAATTCCATGCAACTGCTTTAGTTTCAGGGTTATTGTCGCATTATGAAGGGTGACTGGGGTAGTTGAATTAAACAAAAGCATCATTAACTGCATATGGTTTTCCTACGGTGAAAATCAAAACGTCTGTTGTGAAACTGGATTAGGATGCGTACTCATACACCTATACACTGGAAAACACAGTGAGATAATGAGATATGTGTGAAACTTATAGCTCGAATATAATCACTTGCTATCATTTGCATGTTTGAATCAAGAGGCATGGTCAGAAGCTGAAAAATGAAGCCAACATGCACATGCATGTTAGTTGACTTAGCTACTTTAAGCCAAGTCAACTCATATTGACTCCCATATGTATGTGATATACCCATACGCTTTCTTAACCAAGCTAGCCAAGTGGCACCGTAGAGTTAACTCTCCACGTCCTTTTTATATATAGAAACTTTTTGCTCCCAAAAGACCACCATCATGAAGCTAAAGTTGCAATCATTATGCTATGTCCATCTTTTACATACAGTTTGTGGTTTTAACGTTCACGGTGTTGAAGATGAGTCTGAACTTGCTGCATATGTCCTTCTATTCACTGTCACCGGTCATGTTATACTATTTAAAAATGATGATATGAGTCAGATTTAGACTTTACATTTTTTGTAACAATGAACTTTTTTGACAAAGTTTAAGCTGAGTGTGACTTTCATATCTGGCAATTGATGAGTCACCACTTCTGAGAAGTTGGGATTGACTTGAATCTCAGACTCATACTGTACAGTAGACCACAATTTTCAAACTATTATCCTCTTAGAAGTCACTCTAATGAAAATTTCTTGAAGTGAAATGATTGTGCTGAATTTTCAAATCCATAAAATGTGCCAAGTTATGACTTTCGAAATGACAAAGGATACAATCATGCACAAGGTGGATGAATCATCTTTTAAGTTTACTATATAGACCAGTTACTTGGATGGATGGATTGATTGTATATCATAAAGTGACACCCAAATGTCAGAATGAAAAAGAAAATAATCAACATACGTATCTCCATCTTCATCTTGTCTTGTTGCTTGAGCGATACCTGCCAGGACGTTTTCAGTTTGGTGGGCCACAACATTATTTGGCTCTGAGAGATGAGGCAGGCAGAACACTGGGTAATGACCTAAGCAGGGATGACACAGAATGAGAAATAGAAACGATGAGAAAGAGAAATAAAAAGAAGTTAGCAGGGAGAGAGAAAGAGAAATGATGAAGATATAAATGAATAATAATTAAAAGCTCCTGGCATGCAAGTGATTTCTGTAATAAGGAAGTGGATAAGTTACAAGTCATATACTGTAAATATGAGTGTGCTGTATTCAGTTGTGAATTGACCCAGGGAGCTACTTTTATTCATGCAGTGAGCACACTAATGAGGAATACAGTAGGTGTAAAATAGCTTAGTGGGCATTTTCCGCAGCAGTAGCTTCTGTATGGTCTCTGACTTCACTGTCTTTTCTGCCACAATGTCACACTGGCAGAGGAAACCACTAAAGAAAGGGGAGGAGGAGCTGTCTGTTGCCACAGTTTTAAAAATCAAAACAGCATTAGCAGGTAATGCCCTGTAATACCACAAAAAATGATGTGCCCCAACATGTAGTGCTTTGCTCTGTCCTTGAAACCTACATTTTGTCAGCTAGTCTGATCATTTTACCCACAGGCTGCTATTTCACATATTATTGGTTAAACCAAACTAAAGTATTCAATGCATTTTTCTTTGGAGATCAGGGGAATCAAAACTTCAGATGGTAATTTTACAGACATCTCATGGTCTCATAGTCTCATGGTCCAATTCTTACTTTGGGATTTAAACACTTACAATATTTAAAACGACCAAAACAAAATAATAAAGCTGTTGCACACCATACTGCAGTATTAGACTTAATGTTGGCCACCACGGCTTACCGTAAGGGAAAAAGCATATGGGGTATCCATTTGGAATCTGTCCTTCCAGCTGCCTGGGAGTTACTGGTGCTATGCCGACTCTTTCCACGGGATCGGCTAAAGTCTTATCTTCCGGAGGAGAAAATCGGTCTTCTTTTTCTGCTTTAGACGGTGACAGTCTCTTGGTCTCCGGTTCGACAGGAATCGGGCGTTTCCTAAAAGGAAGCTGTGAGGCAGATCTATCCGCTGGACGCTTGCGAGAAGCACTGGTTGGTGAGACCGATACGCCTCTGACCGTGGGGCAGTTTTCATCTAAACTGTCCGCCCCTGTGAACGCCGGAGGTGCAGGTGAACCGCCTGTCACCCGAGCGTCCCTGGAGCCGCAGGCTGGAGTCCCCCCGGCGTTCCCACGCGCTCGGATATTGGTGCGCAAATCCAGCGGCACTGGGGCAACCGACTTGTGGGTACCGTTCATGGTCATGATCCTTGGCATCAACTGGGAGAGATTCTTCGAGATCTGAAGAAGTTTATTGGAGTCAGTCAAACCAAAGTGAACCAACCGTGCGCAATTCCCATATCCATGAAATCAACTGGTCAGCGATCAGACCATCACCCTGTTTCCTTTTGAGTCACTAGTGGGGTTTAGATAAGCGTTCGAATTCAATGACCTGTGGAAAAAAACACAAAAAAATAAAAATAAAAAAGGCTACATGTGAAGAAACGCTAAGAGATAAGGTACTTATGTGTGTCCCAGTGCACCTATGACAAGGTAGAGTGCAGCTGCGCCAGCTTCATCTGCCTTTAATGAAGTGTCAGAGCGACACGGTGCTTTCCCTTTAAACCGAAACAAAGCGATTCTACCACTTAACTTTATACTAAGAAAGGCAGGAAAACAGCGACGAATTCATAGCATTCTTGCATTTCCGACTTCTGACATCTGTCTGTTTTGCATGCAAGTTAAAAACATTTAACACCGAATTTCGCAAGAAGTTCATGGCTGGTTGCTTGTTCGGAGACTCTGTGCATAGCAATGTGCAGAACAAACACGGAGGGACTAGTCGACTGCCGATCGACTGTCCAGCCCATGATCAATAGTTGACAACTTTTTTCTTTTAAAATAGTTCATTTCAACATTAAATTTGGATTCAGTACAAAATTTGATTTGTGAGCAACTTTCAGTTTAGCACGGTAATCAAAGTATTCATTAAATTACCTTGCAGAAACTGCTACTACTAACTAATATCAAAACATGAAAAAAACAACCCTTTCTGTTACAAAGAAGAAGTGAAGCTAATTTGTGGGAGGGAAAGATGACTTGATGCTAGATTAAAACATAATATTTTTTAAGGCTGTCTCAGCCGAGTTTAGAGCAAAATATTTTATTTTGCGAGTGACTGGTCATGAATTAATAAACGAATAGTCACACTATTAACTGGGAAGTACATGAATATTGCTTTGCTTTCTGTCTTTTTTGTTTTTTGTTTTTTTATCATTCAATTCAAGTTCAGTTATATATCCTCAAATCACAACACATACTGCCCCAAGGAGCCTTAAACCATAGCAATCAGTCAGACACCAACCTTTCAGAGAACAGAACAGGTGGAGGCTCAAGCAGGTTCATCCAGTCGTGCAGTAACTTCTAAAAGAAGCATGAACTTCCCTAAGATTTTGTTACTTGCCTGTGTATTTGGAAGGTCTATCCATGATTACTTGATGCTGTGAGTTATATGCTCTTCTGCGCATGCTCTGCACAGCCATGTGGTGGTGGCCAAATGAGACCTTTCAGGGCTAAAGAAATTTAAGCAATATTGGAACTGCAGTTCCTCAAGTGACCACTTCAGGCTGACTCCTAAAGAAAGTCAGTCCACATGGACTCCAGTATTAAAGTAACCAGTTTAACGGCACAATTTATTTCAATTTAAGTCCATAACTGTGGTGCTACTATTGCTTTTGGAGCATTTTTAATGCAATTATCAGACTAGTAATTTGGGTAGTCCTATACTTAAACAGACTGTCCAAGAAGTCTGTGTGCTCCAGTTTTGGTGAGTAAAAATCCATCCATCCATCCATCCATCCTCTTGTTAGCACTAATAAGTAGGTCTCTTTGTCTGTGTCAGGCATCTATATAGTTTGAAAATCAAGCTTGCAAGCTTTTTGACTCTTTTGTCACATCTGATAAAACAACATTTTGATAGTTATAAAGCAGACCACAAATTAATGGGTGACATCATTTTGTATGCTGTCTGTGGTGGTGCCCTGCCTGACAAATGCGCTGGCCATACCTTTATAGTTCAATTTCATGATCTATATCAAGGTCATGCCCCAGATTTCTCTGTGTTTTCAGTAAGCAAAGACTAGCAAAAGAATAGTTGAACTACTTAACTCATTATGCAAAGAAGTAGTGCAGCTACCAGAAAGTTACTGAAACTGGCAGGTTACTGAAACAAGCTACTCCAACAATGCATTTAGTGTTTTCCTTTCTGTTACTGTAAAAATGTTCATTGTGCAAGCATAATCACATGCTTGGACCATGGCTTCTACCTTGTATTTTGAGTATTTTAAGCTGTTTCTGTCATATAGCAAGCAAACACATCTCATAAGGAGGAGGTGACAAAAACCAAAAGATTTTCAAAGGTAAACTTCCCTTTTGAAATTTTCAAGGATCCTCTAATGACGAGAGGTTGGATACATCCTGGACAGGTTACCAGTCTGTCGCAGGGCTAACACAGAGATATAGACAACCATTCACACTCACACCTAGGGGGCAATTTAGAGTTACCAGTTAGCCTAACCCCACTAACTGCATGTCTGTGAGAACCTGTGCAAACACGGGGTCCCGGCCAGATGGTTGAGTTGAGTGCTAACGCCTTCACCACAATGCTGCCTTAGTTCAAACAAGGCTTAATTTGACATTGTCAGCATTTGTCTCAAATATTTGATTAGTTTTTCCCTTGCCTGGAGTTGGTGATATCACCAGGCTGCAGATCAGAGCTGAATTCAAGCAATCCCCAACGGGATTAGGGATAAAGGAAGATTGACTCATCAGTTGATTCATGTTACTGCTACGCTTACAGGTACCCACCTTTCCTGATATCAAATTCTGTATGCAATCCTGAAAATGCAAACACATGCAAAAATCACATCTCGTCTTCTTATCTTTAATCTCATCCCACCCCACCCTCTACCATGTTCAGATTACCTTGGTCAATTTGGGACTTTCCTCTTTCCACTGAAGTGTGGAGTGGGCAACGGAAAGTTAAGTATAGTGTCTAAAGTCCCTAAAAAGCCCTGACACTATACAAACAAGATCTGCAGCTGTTGGGTTATTCAAGCATTATGGTCTGGATTTAAGTGTCAGCCTTTATGAAAATTACATGCTTACTTCTTTTACACCGGCCTGATCCTGAACACGCACTTCATATCGATTACAGCAGGATGAAAGACACTTACTGAAGTTTGGTGACATTTAAGAAGATGCGAATATATGTCAACAGAACATCTTCTCACACTCATTTAACATTTTAGGGACTTAATTCAGGCTTCAGTTGAAGTAATAATCATAGATGATAGAAAGTAAAATATGGACACAAGCTGCAAAACACTGAAATGGGGCCCCCTTGTGCTCTGAGAGCACAGGTGCATCTTGAATCTTTTAAAAAAAAATGCAGACATGAATTGAATCCTGCAAAAACTTAAATAAATAATTTGGGCCTAAACAAACTTCTGATGTGTTCTCCTGATTAGTGGGTTTGATAGCTGTCATTATTAGCAGATGGAGGAGCGCTAACCTACTGCAGCATTTACAGCTACAGAAAATGTGCCAATGACTTTTAGTGAGTCAAAAGACCAAAGTATTTTTGAAATGTGGTATGTATGTTCTTCACTTAATGCAAATTCAACTGGAATTTAAGTGAAAAGTAATGTAAGTAAAGTAAAACTAAAAATAAAATGAAAAGACTGCACTGGCAGCTGAAAACTGGATGTGCTTAGTCTGATAGGCTGAGTTAGTGTCTCCCCCTTGCGGATACAACAAGCCAGGCTTCATTTAGACGATGCATGATTAGATGTATGTATAGACATGATGGAAAAAATGTGCTAACACTAACAAAAAATAAATGTTTCCTTTTACTGTAAAAAATATTATTTCATTGCATTTTTAGCAAACAGGTTATTTGTTAAAATGGCAATATTTGGCCAAAATATGAAAGAAAAAAAGCAACATATGTTATATGTATATGTAATACCTATTTGAAATGTAATTTCAACAAGACACTAACTCAGTATCAAAAAAGAGCAAGAATGAAAATATGTCCACAAATGTAAAGTGAAATTTTTTTCATATATATTTCACACTTGGGGATTTGTATCTGCTCTTGGCCATTCTGGATTGAGTCCCAATACAGTTTACAGTACTGTGCAAAAGTCTCAAGCCACCTCTCATTGCTTCATTTATTTTCCTTCCAAGGAACCAGACTTTGTCGTAATTATTTTTAAAAGGACTTGATCTGTAGTTGATCTTTTAAAGTTTTTCTTGGGCTGCCTTTTCACTCACTTTCAGTTCAGTCTTCATACCTGACTATTTTCACCTTTTATATATTGATTGAACTGTCAGGCCTAGAAAAAATATATACAGTAGATGAAAGTCGTGTCCTTAAGAAAAAGGAAGAAATCCAACAAGGATCTGAGACAGGGCCTAGAAGATGCATCGGGCCTTTCAGTACTGTTCACTGAAGCCTCATCAGAAATGCTCTCAGTGGAAAGGTGACTGTCGAGATCTTATTCTTAATGAAGGGAAACGGGAGAAAAGGCTGAGGTATAACAAACTGCACATGAACTGGACTAAAAATTAGTAGCAACAGATTTTAAGGAGAGATGAATCCAAATGAAAAATTTGGAGGTCTTCCAGGCTAATGTTTAGTTTGTTTTATTTTAACCTTAGCAGTTTGTGAACATCGTATATTTGACATTGTTATTATTTGTGCTATCAGTCTCCTGAAAAGCCATTAGCAGATCAGTGCTCTTTGCTATGAAGTGGTTAGGTGGATAGCAAAGTATGAGAGAAATACCACAGAAACTGACAAAAACAGCAAATTTTGCTTTTTAAAAATGGTATAATATTTTCTTAAACAGTGTATATGTTGAGTTTTACTAAATACTGAGGAGGTATTTTGAGTTGTGATGATATTAGATGATCTTTTTTTAAAAAAAAGGACAAACATTAAAATTAAGTAGGCAGAATCCTCACAGATACACGAAAATGTGATAACATTGCCTCAGAATTGAAGACACTTCATTGGCTCCCACTGCTACATATAATTACCTTTAAAATTCTTATATTAGTTCACAAAGCTCTCAATGGCTTGCCCCCCAAATACAATCCAAATTCCAGAAAAGTTGTGACATTCTTTAAATTTGAACAAAATGAAAACTAAAAGACAATATTTTATGCACAATAGAACATAGAAAACAGAACAAATGTTCAAACTGGGAAATTGTTCATCCACTAAATGTGCTCTTTTCAAATTTGATGTCTCTACAAGTCAAAAGAATGCTGGCACAGGGCAACAAACAGCTGAAAAAGTGGGAAATGTCAAAAAGGGAGAACATCCAGGAATTAATCTAGGAAGTAATTAAGCTAAGTGATCTGTTACATGATTAGCTATAAAAGGGACATCTTAGAGAGGGAGAGTCTTTCAGAAGTAAAGATTGGGAAATGCTGTCAAAACTGTGAAGTAATACATAAAAAGATAATGGAATATTTCAAAAACAGTGTTTCCCAACATCAAATTGCAAAGGCTTTGCAACTCTCATGATCTACAGTGCAGTGCATAACATCATCAAAAGATTCAGAGAAGCTGGAGGTGTCTCTTTGCATAAGGGACAAGGCCAAATACATATTGCGTGGGGTCAATCTTAGGTATGATTGTGTTGCTGAAATTAATAAATAGGCCCAGGAATGCTTCCAGAAACCACTGCTGGCAAACACAAGCTGCTGTGCCATCTGCAGATGCCAACTAAAGCTCTCTCAAATGAAACAGAAGCTATAGTTGAACATAGTCCAGAAGCGCCGTTGTGTCCTGTGGGCCAAGTCTCATTTTAAAAGTCGGAAATTGTTCCATGGTCATATGAGTCCAAATTTTATATTCTTGTTGTTAATCACAGACGCCGCGGCCTCCAGGCTAAAGAAGAGGGAGACCTTCCAGCATGTTCTTTGATGGTATGGGGATGCAGTGTAAGTGTACACAGTATGGGCAGCTTGCATGTTTTTTAAGGAACTGTGAATCCTAAAAGTTATATAAAGGTTTGAGAGGAACACATGCTCCCCTAAAGATGATGTCACAAGGAAGGCCTTGTGTATTTGAGCAGGGCAATGCAAAACCACATACTGCAGCTATTACAACATACTGCAGCCATGCTCCGGAGAAGAGCCTGAGTGCTGAATTGGACTGCGGTCCAGATCTTTCACCTTGAGAATATTTGCTGCATGATTAAATAAAAAAAACATCAAATGTGACCACAAACTCTTCAGCAGCTGAAAACCTATATCAGGCAACAATAGGACTTTTTTTTTTTAAAGAAAAAAGAATGGGACTAAATTCTGACACCAAAACTCCAGAAACGTACAACCTCAATGCACAGAAGTCTTCAAACTGTTTTGAAAAGCACAAGAGATGCTATACTATTGTAAACATGCCCCTGTCCCAACTATTTAGAGACCTGTAGAAAGCATCAAATTTTAAATTAGATCATTTTCTGCATGAACTTGCACAATTTTTCACTTTAAACATTTATGATGTTATCTATGTTGTGAATGGAATATTGGCTCAAAGACCTTTGCATGAAAGTCTTTTAGTTTTCATTTTGTTCAAATTTAAAGAACATCATAACTTTTCTGGAATTCAGGTTGTTCATCTGACTCGCTCACTATAAACCAGTCAGACCTCTCAGGTCATCAGGTACAGATCTTTTAGCTGTTCTCAGAATCAGATTTCAGTCTGCTGAGGGTGATTTTAGTTACTGTCATCCTGTTCGCTGGAACAAGGTGCCTGCTGACTTGAGATCAATTACATCTGTGAGTACATGCAGGCTCAAAACCATTTTATTTACACACGACTACACTTAATAAGTGTTGCTGTTTTGTTTTGTTTTATTTTGTTTGGTTTTGTCCCATTTTGCTCTTTTCACAGCCTTAAGGCAAAACTTTTTCCTGTGTTAAGATTATGAAGTTTACATGTAATGAAATGTGCTATATAAATAAAATTGCCATTGTCATAAAAATTCTATAGCCCTGAAGAACAACTTAAAATTCTGCGTGAAGTCACCCTGTTCATACGTGACAAAGGTTAAAGCATCATCTTAAAACTAGCAAACACCTGCCTCACGGTGGTGCTAGAGGAAAAGTCAGTTGATGTCCAAAATAAATGATAAACTTAATCTATGTTATGTCAATCGATACAATAGTTTGGGGGCAGTAGTATTTTTTACAATTTCATCCCAGACAGCAATATTACATGAAAATCTAATTGCAGAGTAAATTAATTTAATTTGAAAGTTATACAGAGAAAACAGTGAGGTGAAGATGACGGTTCTTTGACCTTTGTATTCATTTCACAGGCGTCCAGCTCATTAGTTACTTGTCTACCTGTCTGGATTGTGACTATTGTTTAGCTGCACTCTGCTTTCATTCTTAGTAAAGGTTTAGTTTTGAGTCCACACCTCTCTGTCTTCCTCCCTCCCTGCCACCCACCTCTCTCCCTCCCTCTGTTTCTCTCTCTCTCTCTCTCCCTCCGCTTGTCTGCCTGAGCAATAGACCAAAGAAACAAACCTATTTGGTTTCCTGGTTGCAGCAAGACAATCAAGACGAGGGGCAGAGTGACATCAAGCAAGACAAAGGAGAAACAGTAATGTTTCAGGCCATGACAGAAAACATGTTTCCGCTGCGCTGACAGTAGATGCACTAGCTCTAGGACTGCTTTGCTGCTGAGATGTTGGTAAGCAAGAGTACAGTGCTTAAAATATGCTATAAATGTGTAGGGGTGTAGAGAGAGAGTGAGAGAGAGAGAGGAGAAGAGAAGGGACCATGATGGTAGAAGTTTCAAATGTTTTGAGGGCTTGGTGTTAGCCTCAGTGCCTCTTTGTGTTTTATTTTTAGTGCTTTTCTTGGCCTTTAGTGTTGTAAAGTCCGTATTAAGTTAAACTTAAAATGTAGAATTTGTTTTGTAGCACTTGTATTTTTGTATTTCTGAAAGACGAACACAGGAGTGAGCGAGAAATCGGTAAAAGTGGCTGTATTGGCTGGAAGTGCACACTTTTCTTTTCCTTTTTAAATGAAACGTAATTGTAACTACTCCTATTGTCTATTGCTGGATAATGTAATGCTACTGGAATGTTATGGCTCAACAATGGATGCAGTTTAAGGAGGACAAGATGCGTGCTTCTGAGATTAACACGATGGCACGCAAATATCGTTCTAAAGACAAATATCAGAGTGAACGCTCAAAAACTTGAACCACCCACTAGCTGCTCCTGTATATTGCTTATGAATATTCACACACATTCAAAAATTGCGATTACACATCTCCTGACACAGCAGAACTGTAGATATTTATTAGCACACACCCCCACACACTCACAGACTGAGTTTTTGGTTGACTTCACCTGAAACCTCACATTAGCAGAACAATGGCGGCAGCAGATTTGGGCGCGTCCAGGAGCCCTAATTTGAGCTCCGGGCCCCCGACTCGTGGTGATCTTCGGCTTGTGGACAAGACACTCAGAAGACTGGATAAACTCCAACAGCTGTGTAGTACACCTCGGCTAGGACTGAGGAATAGTCCACCATACCTACCACAGCTGGTGTCAGAGACCTCAGCGCTGCTCATCCAGGTCTGGGAGCCTTTCCAAGACTTCAGGGCAGCAGGTGAACAGGTGCCACACGGAGACGAGGCAGAGTACCTGAGGATCCATATCAAAAACCTCTTTGATAAGACAGAGCGGGCTGTGCTTCTGTTTAAAGAAGGACGGAGGAAGATATATGAAGAGACTTCAACTTACAGGTGAGAGGGCCCCTGTCTGGCATCTACATACACAAACGAACACGTGTAAGAGGGAAAGTTTGGTCCTGAAACACCAAAATGTTTCAAAACAAT
Organism: Oreochromis niloticus; assembly: GCF_001858045.2. NCBI lineage: Eukaryota > Metazoa > Chordata > Actinopteri > Cichliformes > Cichlidae > Oreochromis > Oreochromis niloticus. Next base: position 25,402,537 of record NC_031976.2, on the reverse strand, counting down.
ACAGTAATTGTTTACAGAACAAACAACTTTTTTTAAAGAAAGAAAAAAAAGAAAACTGCATCATTTACTCATTATTACATTTTTACTATAACAGAATATTGTGACATTTGTAAAATTAGCATTTGTTTAGATTACATTTATGTTTTCCATCAGTTTAACCAAAAATACAAGCTCATCCTAGTTTCAGCTTCTTATATGTGAAAGCATGACCTTTTTTCAGTATTTTGGCTTTGGGCTTGTTCAGACAACGCATGTGAAGACATCACAAATAATACTTTTTTTTTTTTTTTTTTTGGACAGCATACAGATTAACGGGTCAATCTGCCAAATTAAACGTAAATTTAATCTGCCAAATTAAGTTTTATTGTCAGTCTTATTTCCAGAAGTCCCACGGGTCAAATTTCCTTAACAGCAGCATATGTACGGAAGTAGGGAATCAGTTTTCAACCGAATTTTGCACCAAGAAGCGTTGTTTATGTTGTTAAGAATTGATCATGTCATGAAAGTGATTGTCTGAAATGTTGGCCTTTGTCCGAACGAGGTCTGAATCATTGTCAGACTTCTCAAAAGCACGGCCTGCCATGACGCTTCGATTATAGGGATGGTTACGCTAAGGTGCCGTGTTTGTTCATTTCTAACTGTAATGACGGCAGACTGACTGAATATGGAAAAACGGACCAACAGCATTTATTTTTCATAATACAGCTCAAACATTTGTTTTATTATTTAATTAGTAGCATTAAGTAGCATTAAGTAGCGGTCATTTATGATGCCAGACATATGTGTCATACATACGTGTCATACATATGTGACATACATATGTACCTATGTGATGTTTTTAATGATCAAAATGCTTCCCATCCATGAATTTGTCCACTGTGTTTGAAATTTTTCAGTTTCTCATAGGAACCAGTCTGTTAGTGTGGCAGGGACAATGGATAGTAATGTAAATGTAATTTAAATATATGCATGCTTTTTATCACTATAGACTTAGATGTTATTTTAATTTACCACTTCTAATCACTGCTTTGAAATGTTTTGCAGTAAACCATGGCTACCAAACCTGGAATATCAAGATTTACTTTACAGATATTTAATACCAAAAGTGATGATGAAAGCCATTCAGTTGATGGAGATGAATTGGGTTAACTTGTCTTTGCGTAAAATTGTTGAAAAATATAATTATTTAATATCTAAAAACATTTTAAAGCTATCAGATTAGGAAACAAGAAATTTTTGAGGCATATTCCTGTATGAAATATAATGGAGTCATAAATGACCTTGAGGTTGAGGTACCTCTACTTCTTTAAGACTAAAAAAAGGCAAAAGGTCTGAGATCTTATTTAATCAGACATTGTGCAACAGTCGACTTGCTCTGGCCAAAGTGAGATTGAATCAGTCTGTATGTGGCCACTGACCATGAGTTTGGTATCCCCGCTTCATACCAATTTTTCTTGTAAGTCACTGTAAGATCTTAGATTTGAATTTTCAGACTCCATTTCTTTGGCTGCCACAAATGAAATCGGCCGTGCCGATCCAAATAACGCAAATACCCGAGCTTTCCTAATCGGAGCAAATACAATATGTTTTTAACCAGATGCTACCAAACGAAACTGGACAGAAAATAATAAAAAACAAAATGAGTGATCTTATATTATTATTGCGATCATGTTCTCAAACCAACTTTTTTTCTGATATAACAAAGGAACTGTAAAATACGAAGACGCTAATCTCAATTTATGCCATTTGATCTGGTGTTAAATCTTGTGTAGAGTATCTAATGTAGGTGTTGTGGCTAGTCAATTTTGCGGCAATGAATTTTGGTAACCCATGTCTGAATAACAGAAACCATAAGACCTATTGTTTCTCTAAACTCAAATTCTACAGGAAAATTAAATAGACTTTGGAAGAAAAAAGCAAAACGTCCACCAATTCTTCTTCCAGTAATCGTGACCAATGGTTTGTAGAAAGAAAAAAAAGTTCAAATAAAATAAAGCCCAATGTAATTACCTGATTTAAAAGTCATTCTTACTTGACAGCAATGATAGAGGTTTCAGCTTATCGAACAAATTTAATGAAGAAAAAACTATTTTAAACCATCTATAGAAGCTGAGGCAAAATCAAATAAGACTGTACTGTAACTTTCTGTCTGCTGTTTTGTTCAAGTGGATATTCTGGAACAGCTTAACAGACTTACTTTTATGTGGAGTGTTGGCTGCATTTTCCTGCACCTGTTAGGAATACTAATAATTAAGGGGGAAAAGAGCCAACCTTGCACTTTTGTGATGCTAATATGGGGAAACTAGAAAAAACAACAACAACATCCTTTGAATTTGAGCAGCATGAGAGAGAGACTGTCTAACCTTTAACATGATTTTTATTTCGGCCTATGGCTATGAATATACTAACCTGCAACTGGTGTCAGGTCAGAACTGAGCGAGCAAACAGCTATGTTGCTGTCACAAGATTAGCAGCCTGCCAAATATATTAGCTAGCGTGAATGCTGATTAAAGAAAACCTGATTTGCAGTGTTCTCGGTGAGCACCAACTAAATTACAGTCCAATCTCTTATCAGTTAGCTGGTGACAAGCTGATGGTAAGAATATACCTTTTTTTGTTGTGACTGACTGTTGTTGCATTAAACTTCATGCGCTTTGATATTACATTTTAGTGTTTTAGCTTTACTCCAAGGCGCTGGCTGGTTCGCTGTTGAAAAGCAGCGCTCAAAATTTGTGCGGCAACTCCGAAATAAGTGGAGTTTTCTCCAAGTAGAGACAAACTTTTGTGAGCAATCCTACCCTTTATGGTTTTGCACTAAAAATTCTCTCCTGTCCTGCCACATTTAAAATATTCCTGTTTGGTGAAAAAAACCACAAAGCAGCAGAGCGTGAGTACAGAGAGTATGTACGGGAAAGTTTATATAGGGATGGTGAACCATTTTGATATGACTGTTAATTACTTTTTTGTATTTTTTAACAACTATTTTCATTTTGTTATTGAATCAAATGTACCTAATAATTATCCAACTGTCTGTTACATTTATTGGAAATACATGTAGACAAAACACTTGTACCTAGACAAAGATTTTCACTGGGACAAAAGACAGCAGGTAGAGCTCAACAAACAGCACGTCAGAGAGTTTCTAGTCTTTGAAACCAGTTTTCCTGCACAATCTATTTTTCTGTGCAGTATGAATTCCAGTTTGCAATATGATTATTTCTGTATGCACACTTCTGGAATTTAGATAATTATCCATAAATAATTTTTTTTAAATGCTTTTCCAGCTCAGGGTTGTAGCTCCAGCCTGTCCCAAATGTCATTGGAAAAAAGGCGCATCAGGTCCTGGACAAGTCACTAGTCCATCACAGGGCTAATATAAAGAGCAGCCCCCCCACTCCTGCAACCAACTCAGCATCATTAGTTAAGCTTGCATGTAAGCCTTTAATCTGTGCAGAGTAACTGGGGCGCATAGTAAAAATAGACACAGAAAGGCTCCAGGTGACCATAAAGTTCACACCACAAAACTGCTTAAAGTGACACTGATCTATTAACTGAAGTAGCACGCTATATTATACAATGAAAAAAATCTTTATTTATACTAAAAGACAAAGTTAATGTACAAAATCTTTAACAATAATAATATCAAAATCATAATTACAGTTTAACTATCATTCTTATCCCTTCTTTCTTTTCATTGCTAGTTCCGTTGAGGCACTGGCTGTAACTTCTACTCTATAGAGTCCACTGCATGCTGCACAATGTACATTTCTGCTAAAATTTCACTGCCAACAGCTGTTTTCAAAGATAATCTTTCCGTAGAATATGAAAATCACATAACCCATATTTAAAGTTTTATGGCGTCATCTTCAAGAATCTCATGCATGTACAACAGATGGCCCTCATACCACAAATCCTGCATGGTCAGTCATGTGGCAAGTTCACAAAGTGTTATACATATTGTGGTTTAGACATCAGAACAAGTCTCTTTTATATTCTCATCTTTTTTGGGGTTGTACTCTACAGCTTTTTATACTCATACAAATAAGCACATTTTCAACCTGCTTCTAAAATATTTGACTGCTGGAAGCTGAAATAGCAGCTCTTTACATGAAAGTTCTGCCTGGTAAAAATTAAAAACAGAAGTGAGATCTAATTATTATTTGAGACGACAGAAACAAACAGTGGAAGTTTTAGCGGTTGGAAGATTATCATAAGCGAAACGCTGATAGCTTTGACGGCATCTGAGAGAAATTTAAGAAGCACGCATACAGCTGCAAGCATTATAACAACTTCTGTATTAACCTGTGCAACACGTTAATACAGAAGTAATTCACAATTCTGTATTAACCTGTTGCACATTATACGTTTTTTAAACATGTTTAAGGAAGCATTATTCTTATTTCACCAGTCATGCAGCAAGCATTCAGACAAGTCAAATTAGCAATACCACGCTGCACTGACAATGTTATTGAAATAGTCGATTATAAGTATTATCAGCTCCTTACGCATCAAGCCACGTTATATCTAAGGAGCTTCTAGCTACTTACGTATGATGTCTTTACGTCTGTCATTTATTTATCTATTTTTTAAAATATTTGTGTACTGTCATTTTGACTGAGAAAAGGGCCTCACATAGTGTTTTGTAAAACTACATACAACTATCAAATTTCTGAAGTGGAGTAGATTTATAGTAGTCTTCCTCTGAATTATGGCAGAATTTGGTTATAAAACAACTAGTGGTATCCACGTACTTTGGATGTTGCAAATCGTTTTAAACATGAATCTGTATTCTTTGACAAAAAGAAACACTGATAATAGCTATATGATTATGATTCTCAGTGTTAACATGTGGAATTGTTTCAAATTTGAGAAATATACCTGTAGTATATTCTCTTTCACTTACATACCTGTCAAGTAAATCTGAAATCTTGCACCACTGCACATCTTGTTTAGTGTTGGCAGAGTTCAAATGTGGTTGTTGACCCAGAGATCACTTGAAGTAATTCTGTTTTGCTGCGTGATGTAAAAACAGAAAGAAAGAAAGAAAGCAAGAAAGCAACAGTAACAATGAACTTCACATCAAACTGTTTGAGGTCAAGCTCAAGCTGGTGAGGAACATGCCAACAATGTTCAGCTACAAATAACACCAAATTACTATAATGCAAATTATCATATCTCATAGTAAAAGCAATTAAAACGCTTCCCCTAATTTTAGCCAGTGTGTTTATGGTTAATTTCAGTGCAGTGTTTCTGTCTTTTGAATGATATTTTTAAGTACAAAGGCCCTGCCAGAGTGAGAGATGTGGCTTACACATTTCCTCCCGCCTCCTCCTCTACTATTACTCTAGAGTACTCTATATAACACCATAGAGGGTTTTCTTTTTCTCATTGAGGTGGAAAGTCTATAACCACTTTCCACAATAGCAAATTTCTAAAGAATTTTAAATATTTCAACAGTTATGATTGCCTCCAGAGTTGCATCATAAAACTGTTAGAAAAGAGGAAACACTTTGTGTTGCGAAATTGTTTATGAATTCACCAGGCATTCTTGTCTATACAAATACACCATCAGGAGCATCAGTTTTAAGTTTACTCAGTAAGTTTAAATACTCCAGTTATTGATTGGGATTAGTGCACAGAGCACTGAAGCAGACAGTAGTGCTTTCAGTCAATATAGATAATAAATATGGAAACATAGATTAAAGCCCTCCTCTACTTGTTCATTGTATTTATTGTAAGATCACGAGAACTACAGATGCCCATGTGTTAAAAATTTAAAGCATATCTAAATGTCTGTAGCTTCTGTGTTTTCAAGGTTCAGCAGTAGTACATGCACTAGCTTTTTAAAAGATTTTTATACAAGTTGTGCTGCATAAAGCACATGCAGGACAGATCTTTACTTGTTAACACTACACATTACACATGCTTAAATGTAACATGTGCATGTGTGTGTGTGTGGTGGGGAGGTGTTATTGCTGTTGTTGTTGTTGTTATTGTTTTAATAGTTTTACTCCCATTTGAGAGTTGCACCAAGTTGCTGTTAGCTAAAAGACACTGAGTTCTTTTTTTTTTAACTAAACTAAAAGTTATAAATATATGTAACATAAAAAAATAAAACTTTTAAAAATATCAATCATATTTATAGAAAGCCTTTGAAGTGCCTGGGAAGACTATTGAGACTGGCCTAAAGTGACACACTGGCCACTGGAACATTTTGTGGTATTTACAGACAAGCATGCAGCAGGCAGCATCCTGTTTGCAAGGTGGACTACCTGTTGAGTGTGTTTGATTCTGTTTGTGTGTTTGTATCTATGGAAAGTGTCTGTATTTCGAGCAACTGAAACAGAAAGGTAGTATATAACAGTGTCTACATTCTTGCACTAGTGCTAAAAGTTAAGATATCTTTTGGTACTTATCGCAATTACATAAAGCATTCGGTAAACTCATTTTAAATAGGAACACTATGTATACTTGAGATTCACAAACACAAGGGTTTCTGCCTAGAAGAAGATTGTATTGCATGATTATTCAAACAAATATCAGTGCCATTCAGAGCAAGTTTCTGCAGCCAGAGCTTAAAGTCTGTGACGTCTTTCATTCTCAGGAGGAATTTGACCAAACTGACTTTGTTGTTCAGTCACATGCTGTGGGAGCTGAAGGCCTTTTTTCCAGGAGGATGTTTTCAGGGTGACAAATACAGGGTGGCGTTATCTGCAGCTGAGGACTTTTGGAGGGAGTCATTTGGCGACAAGTGAGTATTGAAACATTTCTTAACATCGTCTTATGTGCAGTTTTTTTATTGTTGTTATTCTATTATGTGTATGTTTACATCTACCAAATGTTAAGCATGTGTCCTAACAGGTGTATAGTGCAGTGGAATACCTTTAAAGAACAGCTGAGAAGTATACATCCATTCGAGGAAGGCATGGAATCTATGGCTCTGAAGTCAACCATTGACTTAACCTGCAACGATCACATCTCTGTGTTTGAGTTTGATGTTTTTACACGACTGTTTCAGGTAAGGTGAAAATGTTGTTACTTTGAGAACCAGATGGTGTAGGAAATATGTCTATTTGCATTTTTGTTTGTGGGAGAATTGTTTGTTACCAGTAGCTAGTTAGCGTTGCACGATACATGGAATAAGAAAACTGAGTTCTAAACACAACAGCACCGCTAAAGCTCGTGTTAGTTCAATGAAAACAAATCCAAACACTAAACAGATCGGTTGCCCTTTTAGAGGAGATGAATGGACAGTGTCACTAACAAGGCACTGAAAAAGATTAAGGCATGCTGCATCCAAGTTCAAATCCTCTTCGCTCTTCTCTTTTAGCCATGGAGGACTCTTTTAATGAACTGGAACCAGCTGGCCGTGACTCACCCAGGCTACATGGCCTTCCTCACCTATGACCAGGTTATAGCTCGTCTGGAACACTACCTGCACAGACCTGGGAGGTGAGGATTCATGCATCACTCAGGAAATATAAAAAAAATATGAAAATATGAAAAAAGGTCTCAAGATTCTAAATATATATAAATAAGAGAAGGTTTTCATTTATTGTTGCAATATTGACCTTTAGTTTTCTGGGGGTTTATTCAATAAATGTTTCTGCAAGCAAACAAACATTAGCCATGGCCACAAGTATCATGCAGTGCAAATTATTTATTGTTATGATAGCTAAGAATGAGAGGAATTTAATTTGAAAATTGTGTAAAATCTTCCGCTGATATTTCTGAAAAACCTCAATGTCTGAATCTGTTTATTTTCATTTTCTGCGTGAGCTACATATTTTCCTTTTCCTCCCAGCTATATCTTTCGTCTGAGCTGTACAAAAATGGGCGAGTGGGCTATTGGCCACGTGACATTCAACGGTTCCATCATCCAGACTATCCCGGAGGACATACCTCTCTACCAAGCTCTGATTCAAGGCTTCAATCAGGGCTGGTTAGGACAAACATACGCATTTCTCTGATTCACTTTTCTTTTGTTTATGTGTTTTCTCTAAGCTCTGTGCTTTTCTGTGCCTGCAGCTACCTGTACCCAGATGGCCGGGATGTGAACCCTGACTTGAAAAGCTTGTGTGAACCAGCCAGCAGAGGAAAAATTAAAGTTACAGAAGTGAGTGGATACAATTTATACATCGTTATCTATTTAAAGCGCACTAACCGCAGCATCTTGAACCTTTGCCAAGACAAAACAGATAATATCCTGAGATGTTGTCTTGTCTCTCTGACTAAATACAACCACCCAACAGGAACAGTATGAGCTTTACTGTGAGATGGGCAGCACCTACCAGCTATGTAAGATCTGCACAGAGAGAGATAAAGACACCCGGATTCAGCCCTGTGGCCATCTCCTGTGCCAAATCTGCCTCATAGGCTGGCAGGTATGAATCCTCATCCACTGACTCAAAGGTTTCAAATCTGTAACCTATTTAAATCCATTCAAATGCACAGACCCATGTTCAAATATATCGCGATCATACAGAGACGTTAAAGTGAGACAGACAGTTACTGTAACTGTTGTTGTGTGTTCATTGGGGTGAAACAGTCTGGGCTGGCTGAACTAGATATAGTCTTTTTAGGCCACGGGTTGGTCGTTGGTTGCATTCCTGCTGTACTGTAACAATGCGGGTTATTTGAATGTGGTTTGGGGTCGGTGCAAAAAAAGATTTCTCATGCAAATACTTAAAATGTGAGATTGGTAAGAAGTTATTTTAACTCTCGAAAACTCCCTTGATTTATTTTTTTCCCCAATATTCATATATTATCTCCAAAACATAATATGCAAGTATTACACTTCGACATGGCAGTGATCTTTATCTTCCACGTTTCTTTCTTTCTTTCTTTTTTTGTTTACATGAAACATTATAGTCAAGCTAAGGCAATATCCAGTGCACGAATGCTTATAAAGCACCTGTAACATAATGTGTCTGCCATTGTACAAATTCTACACCTTTCCAGGGCTACAGTGTTCACTCCTGTGCTCTGTTGAGCTATTTTTAGATCACATATTAGATTTTATAGCTTGATATCCAAGGCATTACGCTCAAGAATCATCCTCTTATAATGTCACCATTATTTAATTGAATATAATGGAGATAATATAAAGCAGCTCATAGCCTATTCACAGTAATATAAACATGAAAATCTGAGGACAATGTACAGAATACCATGTGATAGTGATCTTTCAATGCACTTTACATTTGACCTCTTTAGATGGCAGAAATCTCTCAGCCAAAGAAAATTCAGTCATCGTGTGTGCAGCATGTCCTGTGTGCACTTCGTTTGTGCTCTTCCAGGGGGGCTTCCCCAACTTCCTACTTCCTCTTTCAAGTTACAGAGTGACAAAGAAGATGTCCAATCAGAATTAAAGCTGCAGCTGTCAAATGATAGCTTCATGGTCTTTGGCTAGTTCTTTTACTCAGAGAATCCCAGCCAGTGGCCCTCCACCTATTCAGTAGGTGTTTTATTTTGTTTCTTTTTTTTGAAGGTGCAGAGCAACATGTCCTGACATTTGGCTCGGGACTTCCTGTGTGAGCTTAGCCTCACATCCTCCTCAAGCTGTATCGGTTACGTTCACTGTGAGAAAAAGTGTGCGCATGTAATGTGAGAAGGAGAAAGGCAGAGAGAGAGAGTGAGAGAGAGAAAAAGAGAGTAACTTGAAAAGAAAATTCAAAAAGCTTCATGGATGCCGCACTACAATGGAAAAGTTGTAAGTTTTATGAGATTAAGGTTAAGCAAACTTTCTTTTTAACAGTAAGTTTACTTTACATAGACATCTAAAGTGTAAGGAACATAACCCAAAAACAAAATCACCATTGCAGCAGCATACCAAATATCAGAATGCATGTGTTAAATTCAGCAAGAGTTTGAAATAGCCCATTTATAGACTGCATGCATCATATTTCAGTAGTGGGAATGCTTTTACAGCGGCCCTGCAAGTATTTATAGATAAGATCTCGATTAATTTGTTGTTTGGAAACTTAAATATGAAGTTGTGTAGTCAGACATCTCTTTATCTCGGTCTGATCATAACAATTATGTTATCTACAAGATGGCAAAAAGCATCACTGCTTCAAGGAAATGTCCTACATATCCTCTCATTTCTGTCCTGTTTCATGTTGCCAACTCATTCCTTCTGTCATATCTGGAGTACGGCCCAATAATTTGGCCATGTGCTGCTGATAAACATCTAGAAAAAACCTCCTGTTGAGTATTTTTGCATTGCTCCTTCTGTACCATTGTGTGCAAGATGCATGCTGTTCATGAGAAGTTAAAGGTGTTTCTGCTAGTCATACACACAGCTATAGTGAAATCTATGTCTTATTTATTTTGTGAAAAATTTGTAAGTAGTGATTTTAATGACGATCATGTGATACAACAAAATACTCTGGTCAGTTAGATTTAACGTAACTAATTTATTGAAAAGAACTATTTTGTAGAGAGGTTCCCTCTAAACATTAATCACTGTTAAAACTAGAGACGTACCAGCGTACAAAAATAGATAGGATGGCGAGCAGTCTGTATAATCATATCAACAAATCAAGGTCAGATCAAAACCTGGAAAAACACAAAGGCTCTGTGTTATAGCAGCGGAAGCAAAAGCAGAATGTTACAACGATTCCCTTTTATCTTGAGGTGGAAAACCACAATCTACAGTGTCTGTTGAACGTGGTATTTTCCACTTTCTTTATCTTTCGAACAGCCAGAGGCCTTTGTCTTTGAAGACATGTTCAACATATTCCACTACATACTGTACAATTTAAAAGATATGAAGCTGCTGAAGAGAATGGGTGTTTCTTCACATTCACGTGAACGTTCTCTTTTCCTCTGCCCATGATGGGTTGTTGATATTCATCTAGCAGAAGTCAGCTGGCCAAACCTGCCCATACTGCCGGTGCGACATCAGAGGAACAGAGTCCATCCTCCTGGAGCCGTACGTGCCAGTCAGCGATCAGGCGCTGGTGGAGGAGGGCGATGATGACGACGACGAAGATGATCATGAGGATATTGAAGAGGTGGTAAAGGAAATAGCTGCCCTGAGGAAGGTGTGTAAATACGTTTCTGTGTTCCATGTTGTTTAATTTTAGCTGTGCTGTGCTAGCAAATTGAGTTTTTGGTCTGCCATCAACAGCCTGGCCTGCGATCGGGTTAAGAGAAAATAATTGTTTGCATGTATCACCTCTAGCAGGTCAACTTTCTCATGTAGTTTCATCATTCAACGTCATCGTTTGGACAAAATTAAATTTGTCATTAATCTTTGGTTAGTAAAATAAGTACCTGCAAACTCATTAGACTGCAATGTACCTTAATGTCAATGCTAGTTATAGGATGCTATATGTAGTCACATTAGTATTTACTTGAGAGCAACATTGTCCAAGTATAGATTCATAAAACCACTTTCACATCCGTTTGACTCTACAAATACACATTTGCAGTTCTGTGTTTAAATAGTAGTTATACAGTAAAATCCAGGCACCTTATGTGCACCATGCATCCTCATTCGCATTTCTGCAACTTTAAAAGAAATTCTCTCTATTGAGTGAATTTTTTTTAATTTATTATCATTTTTATTTATTTATTTATTTATTTTCCAGTTTTCCAGTTTGGACTTCCAGGTTCCCAGCTCTCACATTAGCGCTCCACCTTTACCCCCTAAAAATAATACAATGCCACGCTGTCCCTCTCCCTCCGTCCACTCTCAGACGTCTGATATTAGGACACTGCCCAAACACTCCAACTCTTATTCGGTAAGTTTTTGCTGGCATTCAGGTTAGTTGCATATTCTTCTTGGTTATGGCAGCTTGAAAATGTGAGATGTTGCATTTGTCCAGTTCTCCAAGAGACTAAACTTTAAAAAAATGTTAATTCATGCACAGTAATGAAAAGATTAACCAACTGCCGTGTGCATATGCGCAATAGCCGACGCCTGTACAGTCACTATGTTTGTTCTCTTCTGCAGCCTCAAAGTGGCGGTGAAACGCAAAGGTATAGAAAACAGACAAACAGGTGAGCAGAGTTGTTGTTTTTTATTTTCATTCCATTTTTCTTTTAGTTCAGGTTAATTTCAATCAGTGTCCAGAGTGGATCGTCAAGTTTTAGTTGAGTTTTTATTGTTTGAAAACAATAAATTGTTAAGTTTTAGTTTAGTTTTTCTTTGTCTCTTTATGTCTTTAGTGTCATTATTATTATATGGAGGGAATATGTCAAAATCAAGATTTAGGAAAATCATTATATGTATTACAATAAATACTTTTTTTTTGTAAGTAGTGGAAAGTAGTCATCTTACAAACCATGTCCAATCATTTTTTGCAAATTGCCTCACCAGACAAGTTTTAATAATGTTTTTACCAACCTAAGAGATACTAAAACTAAAGATATTAGCTTTATATTTCTACTTTATTTTTACTTTATTTATTTATATATTTACAATATTACAGTGTACAGCTACTTTTAGTTCTTAGTTTGGTTTTAGTTTACTTTAATAACCTTGCCCGTCAGATCGTGCTTGTATGCTAAAAAGAGCATTTTCCTGCTACTAAATTAAGTTCCATGATGTTTTAGCTTTATTTATAGTCACCTGGTAGTCTTCTTTCAGAGAAGTAAAAAGCTGCTTCTGTGACAACTGATGGCTTTGATGAACTAATTTGACAAACTACACAGGTTTAAATGTTATTTTCTTGTTTTGTATTAGAATGGATCATTTCATTGTTATTTGGCAAAAAGTATTTAGCAACTTTGTAATTAGAGGAATCATAAGATGATTAAAAATGGCTAGGCGACCTGCAAGCCTGAAGAATTATATTAATCTTAAATTACTTAATCTAGATACAGATATTGAGCCTATTAAAATAATAAAAATGTTTCTATGCTTTCTAACTATGTGTTAGAGCAGAGAGGTCATTTTTAAAAATCCAAATGTTTCTGTTTTTGCTTGTTAGGTGATTCTTGATGGTTTTTCTACCTCGGATCATTAGCTTAGGTTGATGGAAAATACATTATTTACACATTAAGTTATTAAATAAAATTTTTAAAAAAGCAACTCAGATGATAAAATACACGTCTCCGTCTTTATTTAGTTGTCGAACGGAGGGTTTACGCGGCAGTGAAGAGGAATACGCTGGTGAGCTGAGACCACGCCCTTTCTCTCACAGGTGATTGACTCCTCTCTCCACTTAAGTTTCACAACAATAAACAAGTATTTTTTTTATCCAATTTTGTATGTATACATGTAGTGCAGTTAGCAATCATAAAGACAGGAGGATTCATGTAAAGCAGTTAATTTACTGGTATGTTTATGTGTTTGTTAAACAGCGTGGAACACCTCAGAGAAGCAAACTTTCCTTCCTCCTCTCAGAAAGCTGTCGACAGTAAGTCGTAGTTGTTACAACCTTCTGTACATGCGAGCAAACATGCAGAGGACCTTCCATCTTAAAATGAACTAAAGAAATTTCTGACACATTAAAGACACACAGCTGCACTGCAGAGACAAATAGGCCTCTTCAGGTCTTGAATAGGATATAGTTGTTTGCTTATTAAGCTTTACTTGCTCTTCTTTATGATTTTTATTCTACATCTCAGACATGTTCACCTTGTCATGACAGAAAATTAGAAAATTAAACTCATACTGTTAAATATAGTTTCATTTTTGACGCATTGCAGTACATTAACATAATAATGGTAGCACCGAGATCGTTTTTCACAGGTGAAAACTGTGAAATGGAAAACTGTGAAATGGATTTGCTCTTATTTATTAGGTTTAGTTGTTATTGTTTAGTATTTTATCAGAAGTTGGAGATGACATTCTATACACTTACATGAATAACATAAGTCACCTTAAACCTCTAGACTTCTTATGAATATTGTGCATTTCACATGACATCTCTGTTTGATTGTGTGCAGGTGGAGCACCCTGGCTCGGACCCAACATCCCTGTAATGGAGAGAAGACATAAGGAAAAGGAGATGAGCAGACCAGTGCTCAGAAAAGACAAGTATGCTCAGGGAGAGATGAAGAGAACAATGTCATCCTGAGTGACAAACAACACGTGGAGTCAATAGACTTTTTTCAGAGAGAAATATCTGTGGACTAACATAATTCCATCCAAGAAATCAGCCTTTGTTGAATGTAAAAAATAATACTTAAGGCTGCAAACTACCATGTGCATGCTGCAATGCTTAAAATGAGTGGAGTGTTTGGGACTAAAAGAAAAATTGCCCACTGTGGCCTCCTACTGTTTGATAATTGCACTGCCATTAGCAGCACGGTAGGTTCAGTAGTAATTCCTAAATATAGTGTCACATTAGATCTTTGGAGTTAAAGTATTTACTGACACTCTGAAACAGAAATTAAGGAGAGGCTTGATAATTGGCAATGTGATTTTTATTAAATAATAGAAAAATGCTACCTCGATCGTTAATCTGTAACATGAGTTTGTTCTTGTAAATGTTATAAGAGTACAGAAGGGCCTCTATATTGACAAAGCACTTGTAACTCTTTGAAAACACCAGATAAATAACATTTCAGTCGTTCAGTTTTACATAAAAGTTTTTCACAATTTCTTCAGATATGATATTTGACCTACATGCAGAAGGCGTGCTGCATGTGCACTTTAACCAGACTTTTTGAACATTTATTTCTCTCTCCCCATCACTCAAAATAAGGGTCTTTGACTATGTGTGAGTGTTAAGGTGCTGCAAGATATTGCTAAGAAAGCTGTATCATGCACCTCCAAGACAGAGTCACAGAAAGACCCTTTCTCTGGAAGGGCAATAGCAAAGGTACATAACAGAGGAACGTTTTAATCTGAGAATAAGAGAGAATGTTGTTATATACGGGTCATTGCTGTTTAGGTCATTCTCTAGTGAAAAGAGTAACTCAGAAAGATCCATGAGAAACATGCACAGTCCGTGTGACTGCAGGCAGTTCAGACGTGAGCTATATTGAAAGTGATATGTAAGTGTTACTATATCTGACGTAGAAAGATTGCCATCAAAATAAAAGAAAGGAAATGATACCAGGGTTTTTATTCAGACATGAAGTGATACATTAAAAGGCTGTGAGAATAATTTGAAGGAGTGCATTTCTGAAAGGAGCTTTATATACATCTGTAACTGATTGTAAATGCAGTAACCTGTAACTGATGCATTTTTTGTCTTCAAGTTTTATTTGATGTTTTTTTTTCATTAAATATGAACAGACCAATCAAAAATGTGTGTATACTAAGAAGTTTCATTTATTAGTTTTTTTGCCCAGCATGTGGGATCGGTACAACGGCCTCAATCACCTCCGAGGGGTGGTAGAGTTTCATCAGCGTGATGTCGTAGTCTGATAGTCATACCTGCACACACAGATATATAAAATAAGCCTCAGCTGTTTGTCTGCACTAATTGAAGTATTTCATCAGTGAACGGAAATATTAAGCTGTGTCGTGTAAAAGTAAATCGCAGACAGGGCCGATCCTTTCTTTCACTCACTGAGGGAGCCAGATGATGATGTCATTTTTCAGCTATCTAACATCCAAAAAATTGTCATACACCAACGTACAAAAGGGTAAGGTTTGTGTATGGGATCTCCTATGCCCCCTGAATGCACCATAGGTGTGCATGTCCGCAGCTTCAGTTCAGAGACTGACGGCATCCGAACAACGGACAGTGTGTGCGTTCATAAGACCGCTAGTTAATGTTTTACTTCACTCAGTTGTGTTGGTGTTCAGCCATGAGTGTATTTGATGACTTACCAGCAGTTTCTGCTTCTGTTTAAATGATGTTATGCATAAGTGGCAGTTCACTAGCATAACAGGTTTGTTCGCTAATTAGCTTCTAACAGAGAGATTCGTTGTTATCGTGTTGTTGGTTCTGTGCTCTGTGTACCAGATGATAAACAGCGTACAGTTGCCTTCAGTGCATAGTTGTATGCGGTGTGTTAATGACCAATGTCTGACTTTAAGTTTATGTTACCACTCTGAAGTAATATGTCAGCTCATTTACTTGTATTTGAATACACCTGATTTGTATATTTATGTTTATTATGTAATTTGATTTCTGTCACCTGCGGGCACATTCTCAATTGGAAATACAAAGAATAACAACTTTATTCCTGGACTCTGCCTGTTTGTTCCTCTCACATCTGAACATGTGCAAGTGTTCTGACCCGACACTCTGAAGCGATTGCTGCCAGCCCAAATTTCTTTAATCCTTCTAAACAACCAACATGATCGTTTTAATGTAGTTATTTAGTTTATTTATTTTAAAGTAAGTAATGCACACAGTCATGTTTCCAACACTGAATACTTGTACCAACAGTGGGCAACAGAGAGCACCCACTGCTTGATGAACACACCATCACTGATGTGGTAGTCATAGTTCAGTGAGGTTATGTATGGCTAGGGTGATGTTCACACTCCTGCCATCTTTCCGAGTAACTGCCACTGTCGCACAACAGTTGAAGTGAATTTCATTTAAAATCTGTGTCTTTACAGTAGAAATATGTACATTGTACGCATGTGTGTATCTCTGTATTTTTACCAGCACCTCCAACCACCAGCAGCAGAGTCAGTAGTCTCATGGTGTCTGGTGAATGCCCAGAAGACACCTAGGCACACTCTGCCTCATATTGCAATAGTCTGTGTGCTCCAACTATTTCTGCCCCTCCTCTCTTGCCTGGTTTTGTTGACCCCATCTGTATCTCTACATTCTGTTCTTACCGCTTGGTGCTAAGTGTTCATCCAAATTGCTTATCTCCCTACATTTAACACCTGTTTAAGCTTCTCTCATAGGTCACTCATTGTTGGCAAGCTACAGCCTGCGATGGGGGTCCACTGATGGATCGCGGGCTAATCTGGCTACATCCCAGTTTTGCTGCTGATTCCGAGGGGCACATGCTTGCCTTCACTTGGGGGGGTGCATGTGTGTCTTCTGTGTGTGTGTGTGTGTGTGTGTGTGTGTGTGTGTGTGTGTGTGTGCAATATCCTTTAGACTTCTTGAGCTTGAAAGTCCGTATTTCATTCACAGCCTGAACTCTCGTATAGAAGCTTTCCTGTAAATTCTTACTGACAGTAATGATGTCCAATATTGTATAAAGCAAATCTTAAGACTCAGGACCCCCAAATCAAAAAATTAAATGCTGGAATTTTTATTATCGTATAAATTTAAATTAATTAACTCCCTAATTGCTAAAACTAGTCTCTGTGTACATGTCGACATCTGTTATCTGGATACTAAATTCAGATATGAAAGATTTGTCCTTTCTTCAAGAAAAAAATTCTAAACATTATTTTGTGCAGAATATACAATGCATATAAAGTTGTGCTGGAGAAATGGCTTTTATTTTCTAAGAAGAAAACATCAAATTACAGAAATGAGTGCTGTCAAAACATTTTATGAATGATAGTTTTGGACGAAAAATATAGAAAATGCTCAGATGTGTCAATGTTTTGGTCTGCTTTTGGTCATGTGTGTATAAAAGCCAAATGAGGTGAGAAGGAGACCATCTGTGCTCTCAGGAGCAGGAAAATAAAAGTAGTCCTATGTTGTTTTTTTATTTGTTTTTCCTGAATTATGTCAGTATGTACAAACACAGTAGTTGGTAGTTGCTAAAAAAAAAGAAAAAGGACGTGGGGAGGGGGCGGGGGGGGGGGCGGTACTGTGAAAAGGCATTTTTGCACCTGTCACCAACTTAAATAGAAGGTATGCAAATAAGACTGTCCAAAAAAAAGACAAAGTTGTTGTTTTTTTCAAGAGATATGTTGTTGACTTTAGTGGGCAGGTTTGTAGGTGGATGGAAAAATGAAGGTGTCCAGGGCGAGGGGTGGATGAAAGGTCACAGAGAAGCTGTTGTATAAATACGGTGAATAACAGGTCACTCGCATCCAGTCTGCTCTTGAGCAAGCTAAAAGATGATTGGTCTGATTGTTTTCATGATCCTGGGCACTGCAGGTAAAGACTATTTGCATCATGCTCAAAGATTTTAGAGTAACACAGACTTTTAACTTTGATGAGTAGAACTTTGTTGTATTTCCTTCATATCACAGCCGCAGTCCCTTTGGATGACAAGATTGTGGGGGGTTACGAGTGTGCAGCTCATTCTCAACCCTGGCAAGTATCCCTCAATGAGGGCTACCACTTTTGCGGCGGTGTTCTCCTTAACGACCAGTGGGTCATTTCTGCTGCCCACTGCTGGAAAATGTTTGTACCGACTTCTTGTATCTTGAAATTCTTGCTATGTGTGTCTAAGAGAACTGTAATAATTTAATTATTGCTTGCTTTTCAGACCCTCTACCCATGTTGCCATTGTGGGTGAACATACAATCTGGTATACTGAGGGCACAGAGCAGTATATGTCAATTGACGCCATCTACACACATGAGAGTTTTGATTACTTTACCCTAGACTATGACATCATGCTGATGAAACTGAAATACCCTGTTACTTTGAACGAGTATGTCAAGCCTATTGCTTTACCCAAAGCCTGTCCCACACCCGGGGATATGTGCACAGCGTCTGGATGGGGGCAGACATTCCCTGGTCAAGGTAAGGCCCACCTGATTTTGACAAAAACGGTTTTGAAAAATTGACTTGCTTTTGGCAACATAGTAAGAATTTTCTCACAAAGCTTGGTAAATTTAAAAAATATAGTTAAAACATTTCATAGATATGAAGACATTTGAACAAAAGCCTTCACTAATTAAGAAATCTTTTCTGTAGAAAGCTTATTTTTGGCTTAATGTGATGATTCTAAACCCCCTTTAATGAATGCAGAGCACCTATTTTACACCAGTTTCAGAAGCCAGTTATTGTTGGCATGCAAGCATTATGTGGTTGTGATGCACACAGATGTTCTGAAAACTTTAGTAAAGATAACAATTCCACATTTCAGTTTTTTCTCCCCTCTCCTTTATCTCAACTGCAGAATTTTCATATGAGCTACACTGTGTAGAAGTCCCAATCCTGTCTGACATCGACTGTGAGAACTCCTACCCTGGTAGGATTACTGAGAGCATGATGTGTGCTGGATACCTGGACGGGGGCAAGGATGCTTGTCAGGTATTTTTACTCAGTTACTTGAATAGTATTTGAAACCTTAATGAGATGAGATGATGAACAAACCCTGCTCTCTTCTTACACTTCCTCTCCCCTGCTCAGGGTGACTCTGGTGGCCCTCTGGTGTGTAATGGGGAGCTGCAGGGAATTATCTCTTGGGGCGTGGGCTGTGCTGAGCCTAACCTTCCAGGTGTCTACACCAAAGTCTGCTCTCTGGTTTCCTGGATCAATGACACTATTTCCCGATACAGCTAGACTGTGATCTCTAGAACTTCATGAGAGAAGGGGAACCAGACAGATTGAAATTGAAGGAGACAGAGAACGGAGGTGCTTGGGGGTATTGTCAGGAAGAAAAGCAGGCTAATACAGAGTCACAAGGAAAAACCAATCTGAGGGCACAATAAATAAAATCAGCTATTCTGCATCAGTATGTTTATATTTATTTTTAATGTTACTGCCACTTTGGCAGATGTCTTACTATATGACATTTCTGTAATGTCTCATATTCAAAATTGTACATACTGACATACTGACATAATTCAGGAAGTGTGGTTTCCCTTTTAAAATCATCAGTGAATAATTGTTGAAAAAATCCATTTATGTGGTTGTGTCAGACGTTTTACATTTAGTGCCACACACTGAGGTTTGATTTTCTGTGTCTTTGGTGTAAAAAGCTTTAGGCACATTGAAAGGTGCCCATTTGTTAGTGTCAGTACGCAACAAACATCCAAAAAGGAATTGGGAGTTTAACATTTTATAAAATCTTGGAAAAAAGTGCTTTCGTCAACAGAAGACCTGGTGGGAGAAACACATGTATAGTATAAACACTGCTTAACAAACTAAATATATATAAAATAGAAAGAAAGGAAAGGAAAAAAAGCAACTAATGATCAGAATTAGATATAAGTGCAGAAAAGCCATCAGTAGATCAGTACATCAATAGATCCTGTCACGGCGGGGTGCACTGGTGTGTTTATGGAGGGGACCCAAAATTAGACACGAAAGAAGTGAACTGATGTTTGAACAAAAAGCAAGCCGATAATTTCAGGCTGATGTTCAAAAACAGAAAAACAAGGCAAAGCAAAACAAGGACAAAACTAAACCAAAATCTAAACTGGGAAAGAACTAAACTACGAAACAATGACGAGAGACGAGAACATGAAACTGAACAGGAACATGACATGAAAAAAAAACATGAGCATGAGGGAAAACTCTGTGACCTACCTGACCGGACCGGACCGGACCGGACCTGACCTGACCTGACCTGACCTGACCTGACCTGACCTGAAGACAAACCGACAACCCAACAAAGAACAGAGGAAGACAGAGGACTTAAATACACAGAAGGAGAATGAGGGAAGTGGAAACACCTGGGGAAGCACAGTTGACACGAATGAACATGGCACCACAGGGGGGAAATTAAAACAAAACACTTTGAACATGGAAACACCAGACTCTTCAAAATAAAACAGGAAACACAGAGAGATGTAGACATGACAACACAAGCTTGACAATTAAAACATGGAACACTGGGAGACACTAACGCACCGAGATAACTGAAAGAAAAACACCGATGTCAAGACAGACTGCATAGAGGACAGGAAAAGACTTATAAATCAAGAAACATAGATGAAAAACTAAAATAAAACTCAACTAAATCCTAACTAATAATACAACACAAGAACTTAACATATTTCCAATATAACATAAGAAATCAAAAATACAAAATAAACTCAAAATGCTGGGTCACAGACTCAGCCCCTGACAGATCATTTCAGTCACCTTTCAGTCAAAAGCAGGATGTTCAGAGTCGTTCCTGACTCCTTAGAACATTCGTTCTATATAGCTCTAAAATTTAGTGTTTTCTTCTTCTTTTTTAATGATTTGTAATTTCTAAAGAACTGAGGCAACGTGTGCTGCTATTAAAAGTTTTTTATTGATGGTCTAAAAGCATCAAAAGAAAAGTACTTGCAGATTAAAAAACAAGCACTGTAGTCATGTCTACTTTTTAAACTGGCTTGTTTGACATAATTCATCTATGTTTTTGTCTATGAAAGGTCAGCAGAAGCAGAAAATAGACAGCCATCATTCACTTGTGCTGAGGTGATGATTGTGTCAGATCAGACACACCATCACTCCTAAACCAGTGGACAGTTGTACAGGGATATTTCTGATGGGCTCTTCACAGAAATTAGTGCTCTTTCCAGGATTGTGGTGTCACAGACATAAGAAGATTAAATGGAATATGAGACGAAGGCTGATTAGTAAATTAATGGCAGAGTGTAAAATTCAAAGTCCTTTTTAAAAATCATTTTGCATATTCATTTATAATTAACTTATTCACATTTCAAATGCAGGAAAATGAAATGGAATCATTAATGTGCAACAACCAAAGCAAACATCCATCCTTTAATGATGTGTGAGAATCTGACTCTATACAGAAGATGTAGTTCTTGGCATATTTACTCAAATACTAAGAGGGTTTTAGAACAAATAAAAAAATTGTGAAAAAAAGTGTGAAATCAGCATTTAGATGCCTCTCTGTGTGTTTAAGAAGAAGAGGGCGAAACCTTTCAACTGTATACAAACGTTAAGTTTATGAAACAGGATGTCATTATCCATTTGATTGGTTATGTTTTTGACTTTGGACTCCTAAGTGTAAAATTAGTTCATTGTTTACATCTTGCTAAGACTAGATTGATTTCAATGGTAACAAATGCACTAAAGGGCTCAAAGTGTGCCAGGAAAATCCCCCACACCATTACACCACCACCACCAGGTTAAACCTCTAATACGAGACAGAATGGATCCATGCTTTCATGTTGTTTGTGCCAAATTCTGACTTCACAATCTGAATGTTGCAGCAGAAATCGACTCATCAGAACAGGAAACATTTTTACAATCTGGTGTTCAGTTATGGTGAGCCAGAGTAAACTGTAGCCTGTTATTAGCTGACAGGTGTGTTTTTCTGCTGCTGTAGCCTATCTGCTTCAAGTTGAGTTATTGTTACCTTTTTCATTTTGGTTTCTGTTGTAACGTTAATAATTATTCTTGCTTCCTCAGAGGAAATTCTGTTAGTGCAAGGTTTTTGTATTTGTAAGTGTCTTTTTTGTGTTGTTTCCTGTTCTTTTTTTGTTTGTTTTGCTTTGTATGTGTGTTTGTGCATGTGTGTGTGTTTGGGGTGGGGGGTGGGGGGGTGGGGGGGGTGACTTCCCGTTTGTCTGCTTGTCTTCATTGTTTTCTACTGTGCCTCATTCCCTATCTGTCTCCATTTTCCCATCGGCCCTCAGTTTGTGTGTACTATTTAGTCCTTTCCTCCATTTATTCTTCCTCTAATTTTTTCTGCAAGCTATTGGATTTCTGTTCTATGCTATTACAGAATCTGTCTTTTTAGACTTTTTAAATCACCAAATAAAAGGTCGGCTTTTTGTTTTTCTATCTGCCTCAAATGAATTTGGGTCCAAAACTACACAACATGCCAGTGTGGATTTGGTGCTGCAGGGGGAGAAGCATTTTTATTAGAAATGTTATTAAACTGTAATTATAATAATAATTTGGATTCAAATTTGACAAATTTATTTCAAATATCCAACTAACTAAATAAATAACTAAAAGACATCAAATGAAACTCAATAGTAAATATTAGTGTCTCTCTAAACTTTTCCATGTAAATACGATGATGGTCATAATATCCTTTTTTAAATATTTGTTGCCAAACGGTGGCACGGTGGTTAGCACTGTTGCCACACAGCAAGAAGGTCCTGAGTTCAATTCCAACATCAGGCCGGGGTCTTTCTGTGTGGAGTTTGCATGTTCTCCCCGTGTTTGCGTGGGTTCCCTCCGGGTACTCCGGCTTCCTCCCACCGTCCAAAGACATGCAGCTTGTGTGGATAGGTTAATCGGATAATCCAAATTGCCACTAGGTGTGAATGTGCATGTGAATGGTTGTCTGTTCCTGTGTGTTAGCCCTGCGACAGACTGGCGACCTGTCCAGGGTGTACCCCGCCTCTCACCCTATGACAGCTGGGATAGGCTCCAGCGCCCACCGCGACCCTGAAAAAGGATAAGCGGAAGCGAATGGATGGATGGATGGATGTTGCCAAATGTATCAATAGCAAAGAAATAGCAAAACAAACAGGACTCAGTCTGTATGATTTTATTGATTTACGTGAAAACTGAATGCACCAGAACTCTACAACAGAGTAGAGTTAAACTGGTAAAAAAAAAACTAATTGCAGCGGAGTAGGGTGATGACTGAAACATCAGACTTAGTAGCTGGCCATGGTTTGCGCGATCCAGTCGTTGAAGATGCAGACCTGTGAAAGGACACAGATCAATATTTGTTATTGAAAAGAGGATGGTGGGATGATGAAAGTTCCACAATGAGTGGAACTTTTTTTCACATAGCTGTTTACATTCTAGAAATTATTTAACTTTACCTTGGTATAAACACCAGGGTGGTCCCTCTCAGCACATCCGTAGCCCCAGGACACAATACCCTGCAGCTCACCCTTGCACACAACAGGGCCACCAGAGTCACCCTGAAAACAGTAAAAAAAACAAAGATGGATGTCAAGAATTAATTATTTAAATCAAATTAAATATAATTTAAATGTGTTGCTGTCATTGTGGGATACATCCACTCTTGTGGCATTTGAAGAAAGGTTTACTGTTCGAGAAGGGGGCATTTGCAGGTTTGACTTATTACATACCTGGCAAGAGTCCTTGCCTCCCTCCAGGTATCCAGCGCAGAACATGGAGTCAGTGATCATGCCAGGGTAGGAGTTATTACAGTCACTGTAGGACAGGATGGGGATGTTCAGGCACTGCAGCCTGTCCTGATTAGCAGCTGCAATGTTTGAAACAGAGTATGGATGAAAAAGGATTCATGCAGATGGAACCAAATCTCATGAAATATTTTGTAACTTTAAACTGCTAACATGCAGAAGTTACTCACTGGAGCTCATGGTGTTGCCCCATCCAGAGACTGTGCACATGGTGCCAGCGGGAGCACAACTACTGGGCAGAGCCACAGGCTGCACGTAACTGTTGAGGGTGGCAGGCTGACTCAGCTGGATCAGCATGATGTCATTGTCAATGGTCCTGGAATTATACTCTGGATGGCGGATGACACGGGAGGAGTCGATGAACTGCTCAGTTCCCTCATTGACCGAAATGTCGTGCTCTCCCAGACGCACCTCGATACGACTGAAAACATTTGAAAAACAAGAGAATAGAGTCAAACACTCAGAAACTACCAACAAATATAAATTGTTGATCACTCACTCACTTAAATAAGGTTTAAAATCTTACTGAAAGACACTTACTTTTTGTAGCAGTGAGCAGCAGACACAACCCAATTCTGATTGATCAGGGAGCCACCACAGAAGTGGTAGCCAATGTTCAGAGACACCTGATGGGGCTCAGAGTAAGCTCTGCACTCAGACCCTCCGACGATCTTGTCGTCTTCCAGGGCAACTGAAAACACAAATGTAAACAAACTGTTTACTCCTACACTTTCACATTAGGAGTGAAACATCTATGCTGTTTGATTTCCAGTCAAATGCATAAATCAAGCCTATTTGATTGGCCACAGAAACATATTTAATTTGAGATAATAAAGCTATGATGACTAAAGGTGTGATCTGAGAAGAAGCCTTAAAACTTCACACTCACAAGCAGCTCCAATGAGCAGAATGAAGACCAGAGACCTCATGATTGCTGAGTGATCCTGTCGATGAGAGGACTTCACCTGGAGCCATGATTTATATCCACAGGGAGAGCTGCCCAGCTCTCTGAGCACTCCTATTGGTCAGTGTGGAGCCAGTCTCTTTGGTGGGTCGTTGGGCTGGAGACCCAATTTACATAGGAATGGCTTTCTTTTTAAAATCTTTATATAAATTATTTACATAAATACATTACTCTTTAGTATTACTATATCAGTCTATATTCTATATTTTAATTGCTGTTAAACTATTGTTTTTTTTATAATACCAGGAAAAACTTTCATTTGATATAAATTGTTATATAATTGTTCATTCACTTAGAGTAATACATTACTGTTTCAATCCATTGGTTCAATCCAGTCAATATATTATGACAATAATGACGGGTAATTTTAATAACTAATAACTGGAGAGCATCCTAGCATTTCAGTTTTATCTGAGAAAATCCTAATAATGTGTATATTGTACTCGTGTGGCTTTCCAATGTACCAAAACACACTTATACACTTAGACTTTGGTTTAAAAAAAAAAAAACCCAAAAACATAGACATGAAATAAAAACTTAGCTCATGTTCTCAGAAATTAGTGCGCATAGCTTTGGTCAGGCTGTAGAGGTAAATATAACCTCTATATTTAGATATTTGTGACTGGATAAGCAGGAGAAATGGATGAATGGAACACGGTATCTCACAGCTGTGAGCTTCTCAGCACCTATGACCAAGAAACTAAATTCAGGAATGGACACTGAGGCTGCCATGAGCAAAGAATAAGTTGACGGTGAATATTATATGTATAAAGTATTCTTTCTTTTTTTATTTTAGGCCTCTTTGATTTTTGACTCTTAATGAATTTTTGTTTTGTTTTGTTGTGTTTTGTTCTTTTGGGGGGGTTTTTTTTGTTTTTTGCTTTTTTCTTTTAATGATCAACACACCATGAGAGCTTTCATTATACATTTTGTCATTGTGACTTCTCTGGGAATGTGTTTTTTGCCCCATGAATAAACTGAACTGAGGTTCTTTTATGGAGCTAACAGACTGTTTGCAAGCATAATTTATTTTTTTTAAAGGTTCTTACTAAAATAAATCATTAAAATTTAAAGGATGAAAATATATCCTAAAATATCCATCAAAGTTATCTGGAAAATAGAGGCAGTATGACTAAATTGATTTCTTTTTGACTTATTATCATGTCATATACTGTGTGAAGTCCAAAAAAAAGGACAGTGGCAACATTTTTTAAAAGCCAGATATCACACCTTCTGACACCATAGGGTTAGGAATTATAAAGTTAATCAGTGTACTACTGATGATGATTTATCCCTCACATGGATAATTATTTCAGCGGATTAAATTTGAATTAATGCATCGATACTTTTGCATAAAGTTGCTTAACCTAACTGTGTAAAGGTACTGTTTAGGCATTAGGAATAGGTTTAATAGTAGGTTTGCTGTTGTAAATAAGATGTTATTGTTATAAATTTCTGTGCTGTGCTCGCTAGAATGTTCATGCACTACAGCTGGTTTCTGTCTTAATTCTAAACTCTGGCCACGCGTAAAGTTACAGCATAAGTGGTAACGGGCTCTGCCAGTCAGTCAATTGCCATTGCATATTAGAAAGGAGTAAACAGATCCTTAAAATGAGCCCACCCTATATCCAGATGGCCTCAGATTCAGTCGTACTTTTGTCCCCAGAAAAGGTTTGAAGCACATTAGATGAACTTACCAAATAAAAAAACACAGTCATTGATCAAAATTAGATCAAATTTCTATTTAAGAATACATAGACTGTTGTATAATTGGTAAAAGATATATATATATAATTTGTTATTACCAGTCCCAGATTATTGGACATATATCAATGCTTTTCTAAACAGCAGCAGCAGTGGCAAATTGAAGCAGAGAGAAGACAGGTAAGATTTCAGCAGTTCAGACGATTTATGTACAAAGTAACTGCCTTTCTCCTAATTCCTAAATTGCAGGATATGGTTGTAAAATGTTTGTTATACTATTTTAAATATCAAAAAAGAGTTTTGTAGGAAAACAGAAGGCAAAAAATGGAAGTCAAGTTGAATAACTTTATTGGTTGAGGTGGATTCTGACTGCATGTTGTTTAGAACTCGACAATAACAATGGAGTTAAAATGATAGAAGAATTGCAGCAGAATAGAAAAGAAGTTGAAGGATCAGACTTAATAGCTGGCCATGGTTTGCTGAATCCAGTCGTTGAAGATGCAGACCTGTGAAAGGAAACAGAACAAGGTTTGTTATTATAAAGAGCAAGCATACAGAAGTTCTGCAATATGAAAATTAGGTTTCAGGTGACTGTTTGCATTAAATAATGAGTTTAAATTTACCTTGGTATAAACACCAGGGTGGTTCCTCTCAGCACATCCATAGCCCCAGGACACAATACCCTGCAGCTCACCGTTGCACACAACAGGGCCACCAGAGTCACCCTGAAAACAAAATAAAAGAACAAAGATTCACACTAAGAAACTTTGTTATATAATTTTATCAATATTTCCAATATTCTGCATTTATCATTGAGGTGCACTGGTAGAGGCAGGGTCAGGGATTGCAGCAGGTTTGACTTATTACATACCTGGCAAGAGTCCTTGCCTCCCTCCAGGTATCCAGCGCAGAACATGGAGTCAGTGATCATGCCAGGGTAGGAGTTATTACAGTCACTGTAGGACAGGATGGGGATGTTCAGACACTGCAGCCTGTCCTCATTAGCAGCTGCAATGTTTGAAACAGAGTATGGATGAAAAGGGATTCATGCAGATGGAACCAAATGTCATGAAAATTTGCAACTTTAAACTGCTAACATGCAGAAGTTACTCACTGGAGCTCATGGTGTTGCCCCATCCAGAGACTGTGCACATGGTGCCAGCGGGAGCACAGCTCCTGGGCAGAGCCACAGCCTGAACATAACTGTTGAGGGTGGCAGGTCGACTCAGCTGGATCAGCATGATGTCGTTGTCAATATTCCAGGAATCATACTGTGGATGGCGGATGACACGGGAGGAGTCGATGAACTGCTCAGTTCCCTCATTGACCGAAATGTCGTGCTCTCCCAGACGCACCTCGATACGGCTGAAAACATTTCAGAAACAAGAGAATAGATTTAAACACACAGAAACTTTCAACAAATATAAATTGTGGATGTCTCACGTATAAGAAAATAAGATTTAAAATCTTAAAAAAATATACTTACGACTGGTAGCAGTGAGCAGCAGACACAACCCAATTCTGATTGATCAGGGAGCCACCACAGAAGTGGTAGCCAACGTTCAGAGACACCTGATGGGGCTCAGAGTAAGGTGTGCACTCAAACCCTCCGACGATCTTGTCGTCATCCAGGGCAACTGAAAACACGAGTGTAAACAAACTGTTTACTTCTACACTTTCACATCAGGAGTGAAACGTCTATGCTGTTTGATTTCCAGCCAAAAGTACATTGAATTTGATTAGAATCATTGTGAAGCTGCAGCCACGAGCAGCTGAAGCTATGTTGGATGAAGTTTTAGTCTAATAAGAAAAACATCTGCCAGTCAGAGAGGAAGACAATCTGCTCAGAAAAAAATTCACACTCACAAGCAGCTCCAATGAGCAGAACGAAGACCAGAGACCTCATGATTGCTGAGTGATCCTGTTGATGAGAGGACTTCACCTAGCGCTCTGATTTATATCCACATGGAGAGCTGCCCAGCTCTCTGAGCACTCCTATTGGTCAGCAAAGAGCCAATCTCTTTGGTGTTTCGTTGGGGTTGGTGATTTGTTTGAATAGAGATGGCTTAATTTTTAGAAACATTTTGATATAAATCATGCACATAAATAGATTACTCTTTTGTATCATTGTATTAATCTATATTTTAATTGCTAGCAACTTATTGCAAATTTTTTGTAATACTGGGAAAAGTTAGTTTCAATCCTGCCAATATATGATGACAGTAATGAGCAGAATAGTGAAAAGGGATGGCTTTCTCTTTAGCAAATAAGAAAAATCTCAAAGGAATGTGTGAAAAAGGATTATTTTATTTCTTAAATAGTTTTTTATGGTTGTTTCTGTCGCCTCGCAGACCTGAACTGTTTCACTTCAATAAACACTTAAGGGTCACTTTTTTTTCCTATACTCAGACTTTTATGTACTGACAGTGGAGTATGATACAATAATAAATCTTAGTGGTTTTAATATCTCTAACAGAACTCTTTCAAAGGATTCCTTTGTATAAACAGCCATTTTCATGCATAAGCTCTCATAAAATACAATTTTAAATGTATGTTATCATAAAACCATAGACTAATAAGTCAGCCCCTATTGCTTGAAATTAGTGTGTCTCTGGTCAGACTTCTACAAAGGTAAATATCATCTCTATATTTAGATATCTGGAAACACACTATCTCACATCTGTGTGTTTCACAGCACTTGAAAACTAAATTCATATTGGACATTGAAGTGCTGTAAGCAACAAATTAAAAACCTAAGGTAAGATTTCTTACAGTAAATATGAATCTGTGAAGTAGTAGTGGAGGAAGTAATTGTCCTGTTCCTCGATTTTGCACCCGGTGTTTTCTGTTTGGGACTCAGTTTCCTGTTTGATATTTCCCATTTTACTTTGTCATTTGCAGTTTTCACTTTAAATATTACCTTTGCTTTGGTTTTCATTCTGGTTTTGTATTCACCATATTCTTTGTTGTTCTAGAGTTTTTCTGACTCTCCTATGTTTATGTGATGTCTCTTGTGTTTTGTCAGTTTTGTCTTTGGCCTGTCACGTTGATGTGTCTTAGTGTCAGTCTCAGTCTTAGGTTCCTCTTTTATTTTGATAGTCTCTTGCCCTGTGTGTGCTGTGTTCAGTTTTGCTTCCCTCATGCTCCTTAATTGATTCTGTTGACCCGCTGCTTGTTTTCCCCACCTGTGTCTCTTTCCCTGATTACCTCGAGCTGGTGGGTAACAGACGTCTCTGAAAACGTCAGTGCACTTTTGCAAATATGTGATATCTTGATAAATCGAGCAGATATTTGAAGTTTACACAGCTACATCCTTGCCTGAAAATATCTTATAAGTTCATTTTGTGACCCAGAAAGAGTAATAAGAGTAATATTAAAATTAAGTAGCTGCCACCATTGTTGGAACCTGGAATTAGCTGGGCCGCGCTATGAATTCTGGGATAGGTTGGGCCACGAAGGATACACCCAACCCATCCTTCAGATCTGGGGAAAAGGAGAACGCATTTGTCGGCCACATTTGGTGGAGTCTTCGAATTTGGGCAGCCTTGGTTACATAATTGGCCTACAAATGTGGCCTCAGGAGGATGCAGCCTCTGAAATTGGACACAGTTTTTGCATTCCAAGCAAAGGGGAACTTTTGTCAATGCACAATTTCCTGGTATAGATTACACTGATGCTCACATCAGAGCAACAATCAGAAGAAAGCCAGCTGCTAGGACTGATCGGAGGCAAATTTCATTTCAAAAGACTACCTGACAGAAGCCTTGATAAAAGCGTGGTTTTATGTAAACTGTGTAAAAAGGAGTTTGCATACCACCGAAGCACTTCAACCTTACCATCTAAATACAAAACAGCAAGGACAGAAACTGTGGGAGCTCTTAGCGCAAGCAGTCCCAGTCTGAGTACCAACAAAAGGTATTGCAGCCCAAACTTGATGAAGTGACTGGCTTCAGGGCTAAATTAGTAAGTCAACATCGGACAAACTTACAAATTCTCTGGCATAATGGCTTGCTCTGGACTGTAGACCACTATCAGTGGTAGAAGATAGGGGGTTAGAAAATGTGCTACAGTTAGCGTCAGGTGATCCAACTTTCCAATTACTGTGCCGAAAGACTATTTCAAGTAAAATTCAACAGCTTTATGACACTGAAAAGCGAGCAAAATTAGATGCACAAGCTAGACATTTTAACTCCATTGGAGCTGGTTAAACTCCAAAAGTTGGCGACTGTCCTTGAGTCATGCAGGTAAATAAAACAATTTTTAAACTTTGTTACTGTTTCTTCAAAAAGCTCTATAGTTGACAGTTATTGTGTAGATTAATAATTACTTTCTCAAACTGTCTACTGCAGGTTTGTGACTGAGCTTCTTGGAGGTGAGACATATGTCTTATGTTTAGTGGTTTTACCTGCTTTCTGCCATCTGCATCACACCATGGAGGTCTCCAATGATGACTCAAACTACATGGTGAAATTCAAGACTGCCTTCACAAAGGACCTATCTCAACATGTAACTACACTCAACCATCAGTGGCTTAAGATAGCTACTGTGCTTGACCCAGGCTTTAAGGATTTAAAGTGTCTTGCAAGGGGAGAGTGAGAAGAGGTTTGGACCATCCTTGAGGTCCTGCTGCAGGAACAGTGTAAAGATGCCAGCACAAAGGCGCCAGCAAAGACAAAGAGGTTCCTCCTCTCGTCATTGTCTTGAGACTCTGATTTAGATGAGGAAGCTCTGTGTAACAGGGCCCTGAGTTTGTACAGAGCAGAATCCACCATCAGCGAGACAGACTGCCTGCTGCAATGGTGGTCCAGTCGAGCAGGGACCCACCCACAGCTATCTGTCCTGGCCCGCAAGTATTTGATTAGTCCTGCCACTTCTGTCCAATGTAAGAGACTGTTCTCACCTGCAGGTCACATAGTAACAAATAACAGATCTGTCTTGAGCTCTGAAAATGTGAACAGGCTAGTTTGTCTAAGTAACTGGCTGAAAGAGATGGACAGTATATAAGCATGGAAGTATTTTGAGTCCAATGGGTTTGTGATTTTTTGCACTAAAATGTTTGATGATCTCACTTTTTTAGCCTAATATACAAAATAATTTTGGCTAAGGTTGCTCAGAGTTTAAAGGTGAAGCTGGTTAAATAACCTTTTGTTTCTGCCATATTTTCCTGAGAAGAAAAACTGCACTTTATGTTGACATTTTTATTATTATTATTTAAAGACAATACCATTTTGAAAATGTACTTAAATTACTTAAAACTGCACTTTATTTTTAAGTTTGCCCAGTTTTGACCAGGGATATTATTTTTGTTTCTCTGTTTTGAATTGAAATACAGTTTAAATGCTTCTTCTTCTTTTTTCAGAAATTAAAAGAGCTTGAGTTTACACTATTCATGTCCATGTCTATTATTTGTTTCTGTCTAAAATCCTTTTAAATTAAAAAAAAAAAAAAAGCACTTTGGGGCAGATTTTCTTGTGCAATTAAATGCGATTAATTCAGTGTAATGAATTACAAAGCCATAATTAATTATCCATCCATCCATCCATCTTCTTCCGCTTTATCCGGGGCCGGGTCGCAGGGGCAGCAACCCAAGCAGAGAAGCCCAGACCTTCCTCTCCCCAGCCACCTCCTCCAGCTTATCCGGGGGAACACCAAGGCGTTCCCAGGCCAGCCGAGAGATATAATCTCTCCAGCGTGTCCTGGGTCTGCCCCGGGGCCTCCTCCCGGTGGGACATGCCCGGAACACCTCACCCAGGAGGCGCCCAGGAGGCATCCTTGTCAGATGCCCGAACCACCTCAGCTGGCTCCTTTCGATGTGGAGGAGCAGCGGCTCTACTCTGAGCCCCTCCCGGATGGCTGAACTTCTCACCCTATCTCTAAGGGAGAGGCCAGCCACCCTTCGGAGGAAGCTCATTTCCGCCGCTTGTATCCGCGATCTCGTTCTTTCGGTCACTACCCACAGCTCGTGGCCATAGGTGAGGGTAGGAACGTAGATCGACCGGTAAATTGAGAGCTTCGCTTTTACACTCAGCTCCCTCTTCACCACGACGGACCGGTGCAGCGTCCGCATCACTGCGGCCGCAGCACCAATCCGTCTGTCGATCTCCGGCTCCCTTCTCCCATCACTCACAAACAAGACCCCGAGATACTTGAACTCCTCCACTTGGGGCAGGAGCTCATCCCCGACCCAGAGTGGGAACTCCACCCTTTTCCGGCTGAGAACCATGGCCTTAGATTTGGAGGTGCTGATCCTCATTCCCACTGGTTCACACTCGCTGCGAACTGTTCCAGTGCAAGCTGGAGGCCATCACTCGATGAAGCCAACAGAACCACATCATCCGCAAAAAGCAGAGATGAGATTCTGAGGCCACCAAAGTGAAAGCCCTCCGCCACTTGGCTGCGCCTAGAAATCCTGTCCATAAAAATTATGAACAGAATCGGTGACAAAGGGCAGCCCTGGCGGAGCCCATCACCCACCGGGAACGAGTCCGACTTATTGCCGGCAATGCGAACCAAGCTCTTGCAATGGTTGTACAGGGATCGAATGGTCCGTAGCAATGGGCCAGACACCCCATACTCCCGCAGCACCTCCCACAGGATGCCACGAGGAACACGGTCAAATGCCTTCTCCAAGTCCACAAAACACATGTAGACTGGTTGGGCAAACTCCCATGCACCCTCAAGTATCCTAGAGAGGATAAAGAGCTGGTCCAGTGTTCCGCGACCAGGACGAAAACCGCATTGTTCCTCCTGTATCTGAGGTTCGACTAGCGGACGAACTCTCCTTTCCAGCACCCTGGCATAGACTTTCCCAGGGAGGCTGAGGAGTGTGATCCCCCTGTAGTGGGAACACACCCTCCGGTCCCCCTTCTTAAAGATGGGGACCACCACCCCGGTCTGCCAGTCCAGGGGTGCTGCCCCTGATCTCCACGCAATATTGTAGAGGCGTGTCAACCAGGACAGCCCTACAACGTCCAGAGCCTTCAGGAACTCGGGGCGGACCTCATCCACACCAGGGGCTCTGCCACCAAGGAGTTGTTTAACTGCCTCAGTGACCTCACCCCCGGAAATTGGCGAGTCATCCCCGTCATCCCCAGACTCTGCTTCCTCCTCGGAAGACGTGTCAGTGGGATTAAGGAGGTCCTCGAAGTATTCCTTCCACCGCCCGACAATTTTCTCAGTCGAAGTCAGCAGTGCTCCGCCAGCACTATAGACAGTGCAGGTAGAGCACCGCTTTCCCCTCCTGAGACGCCTGACGGTTTGCCAGAATCTCTTCGAGGCAGTCCGAAAGTCTTTTTCCATGGCCTCTCCTAACTCCTCCCACACCCGAGTTTTTGCTTCAGCCACTGCCCAAGCCGCATTCCGCTTGGCCTCTCGGTACCTGTCAGCTGCCTCGGAAGTTCCACAGGCTAACCAAGCCCGATAGGACTCCTTCTTCAGCCTGGTGGCTCCCTTCACCTCTGGTGTCCACCATTTGGTTCGGGGATTACCACCACGACAGGCACCGACCACCTTGTGGCCACAGCTCAATGCAGCAGCTTCGGCAATGGAGACGCTGAACATGGTCCATTCAGACTCAATGTCCTCAGTCTCCCTCGGAATGCTGTTGAAGCTCTGCCGGAGGTGTGCGTTGAAGATCTCGCGGACTGGGGCCTCTGCTAGGCATTCCCAGCACACCCTCACTACGCGTTTAGGTGCACCGGGTCTGTCCAGCGTCCTCCCCCGCCACCTGATCCAACTCACCACCAGGTGGTGATCAGTTGACAGCTCAGCCCCTCTCTTTACCCGAGTGTCCAGAACATATGGTCGCAGGTGTCACAACTTGGCTGGTAGTCGTGTGGAGGTGAGAAAGGAGGATCCAAAAGCAGACAGTGGCGGAGATGCACGTGGGTTTAATTACAGTGCACAATAACCAAGGTGTGGGCAGAACCGAACAAAAACCTAAACAGGGAAAAACGAATACAAAAAGGAGGACATGGAGCGAGGAGCAGAGAGACACGGAGAAACACGGAATAACGTTGAATACACGGAAGGTTCACAGAGAAACACAGACGACGCGACAAGGAGCACAGGCAGACACGCAGTATAAATATGCACACCAGGTAATTAGGAAATGGCAGACAGGCGGGGACACAGCTGGAACTAATGGACATAATGAGACACAAACCTACAAAGTAAAACAGGAAACTCACAGACTGTTTTACACAACCAACTGGGGACACGAACAGAACACAGAGGAGAGACACAGGTAGGGATGATAGAAACACACAACTCAAACCCTAAGAACAAATACAAAATCAGAATAAACTAGAAAAATGATAATAATAAACTTAAAGCGCTGGGTCACCGACCCAGGACCATGACAGCAGGTCTGGTGATACGATTACAAAATCGATCATCAACCTCCGGCCTAGAGCGTCCTGGTGCCAAGTGCACTTATGAACACTCTTATGTTCGAACAAGGTGTTCGTTATGGCCAAACTGTGATTTGCACAGAAGTCCAATAACAAAACACCGCTCGGGTTCAGATCAGGGAGGCCGTTCCTCCCAATCACGCCCCTCCAGTTCTCGCTGTCGTTACCCACGTGAGCATTGAAGTCTCCCAGTAGGATAACAGAGTCTCCAGGTGGAGCACCTTCCAGCACCCCACCCAGGGACTCTAAGAAGGCTGGGTACTCTGAACTGCCACTCGGCGCATAAGCGCAGATGACAGTCAGGACCCATTCCCCGACCCTAAGGCGCAGGGAACAAACCCTCTCATCCACTGGGAAGAACCCCAACGTACCGGCAGCAAGCCGAGGGGATATTAAAATACCCACCCCAGCCCGCCGCCTCTCACCAGGGGCAACTCCAGACTGAGACAGAGTCCAGCCCCTCTCCAGGAGACTGGTTCCAGAGCCCAAGCCATGCATAGAGGTGAGCCCGACTATATCTAGCCGGTACCTCTCAACCTCACACACTAACTCAGGCTCCTTCCCCACCAGAGAGGTGACATTCCATGTCCCAATTGCCAGTTTTGGTAGCCGGGGATCAGTCCACCAGGGCCTCCGCTCCTGGCCGCCGCCCGACACACAATGCACCCGACCCCTACGGCGCCTCCTGCTGGTGGTGGGCCTGCGGGAGGATGGGCCCATGTCCCCTTTTCGGGCTGTGCCCGGCCGGGCCCCATGGACTAAGGCCCAGCCACAAGACGCTCGCCCTCGGGCACCCTCCCTGGGCCTGGCTCCAGGGCAGGGCCCCGGTAACCCTATCCCGGGCAGGGTAAACTGTTCCCTCGATGTTTTTCTCATAAGGGTCTTCTGAATCGCCCTTTGTCTGGTCCCTCACCCAGGAACAATTTGCCATGGGAGACCCTACCAGGGGGCAAAAGTCCCCAGACAACATAGCCCCTGGGATCCCTGGGACACACAAACCCCTCCACCACGATAAGGTAGCGATTCACGGAGAGGCTGTAATTAATTATTAATATAATTAATTATATTAATTTTAATCGAGTCCCACTCCTAATAGATAGATAGATAGATAGATAGATAGATAGAATTTACAAAATATTTGTAATTTTTATTCTTGCTGACCCTCATTCAGTCTGAAGTTACATTTTGTGCAAAGATGTTATACTTTAGTAAGTTTAATTACTTTCATGAGTTTTTCAAGGGAAGTGATGTCATCTCTTCATAATCTGAGGCACAGAGGTACAATAGTGCAAACATATATTTCCACCGCAACCTAAATATTTTGTGTTTTGTCATCAGAAAAAGGACAAGTCTATCATAAAGATTTAAAAAGATGCAAATAAAGAGTTTAGTAAGACTTAATTTCATATGACGTTTCTTACCTATGTTCAAATACAGTCTTGTTAAATAGAAAACTCCTCTTTCAGTTCAAAGGTTTCATGTATCAGTACATAGTAAAAGATCATCTGGTCCTCATCAAGTTCTAAAATTATTTAAATATAACATCAGATGAACAACAATGCATGACATATTACACCATGTCTTTTCTTCTTTTTTTAACAACAATTAAGCTAAAATGCAAAAACAATGTGTGAAAAAAGAAGTACAACTTTTTGCTTCTGTCGTTGATTTGAGTGTTCCATTCCTGCATGGTGTCTGTGAATGCAGCATGAACATCTGCCCCTCTCCTAGCTCTCCTAGCTCTCCTTGTTGAACTGCTATTTTAATCTTCTTGCAGAACACCTAAGAGGATATTTAGCAGCCATGAGGCACCAACTAAATGCACTTGATCATTGGCAAGTATGAGCATCTTTAAAAGTTGTTTTGGCAGATTGTTGGTCTGGAGCACTCGATCATGTTACATTATGCCAATGATTAAAGATATCAGCACTCATCTTAGAAGCAGAAGTATTTGATGCTGCCCATCAATCTGAGAAGGGTCGTCAAGACAACTGCCAATCGTCCCAGGACGATTCACCCTAAGGCCA
The DNA here is from genome assembly GCF_001858045.2 of Oreochromis niloticus. Classification (NCBI taxonomy): domain Eukaryota; kingdom Metazoa; phylum Chordata; class Actinopteri; order Cichliformes; family Cichlidae; genus Oreochromis; species Oreochromis niloticus. The sequence goes on along the minus strand of NC_031976.2, from coordinate 25,365,604 downwards.
GGCTGCGCAATGCTCAGAGAAATTAACAAGAGAAAAATATCTCACACTCTACAGGCCTCAGTTAGCATTATAAATGTTAAAGTTTATGAATGCACAGCACCATATTTGGAATTAAACAAAACACAGCATATGAGCACAAACACCTTATACCACTATCAGCTGTTGGAGGGTTGATGATTTGGGCTTGTTTTGCAGCCACAGGACCAGGGCACCTTGCAGACAGACAGACAGATAGACCCACATGCCCAGTAAGGGTCTTATACTATGAGAGAGAGTGGAAATTAATAAATTTACAACAGTGATATAAAAAAAAGAACAGTAAAAATTAAGTTAGTTAAAAACAGTAAAGGTAAGACTGACATTGTGTAAGAGAGAAGTACAAATTCCACTAATAAATAATATTTATACAATAAATGTAAGAAGAACAACTGCATGAAAGTAAAATATAAGATATTTTTTGGATCTCATGCCTTGCAGGTGTGTTCACCTGTTACAGAATGAAGAGTTGTTATGCAGCTTTATAGAGAACCGTAGGAATGATTTCCCGAAGTTTTCTTTATGGCAGCGAGGTTGAATCAGTCTGAGGGAGAAGGAGATCTGCTGCCTCAGAAGTGTGGAATGGAGTGAGTGGAATGGGTTGTCCATGATGGAGGGCAGTTTGTTCAGTGACCTCGTGTCCCTCACTGACTCAAAGACCTCCAAATTCTGACCAATGATGCTTCCAGCCTTGCGGATTAGTTCGTTGATCCTGCTGGAATCTCTGGCAGTGATTTTTTTTGTCAAACAATTTGCAGATAATCAGGTAAAACGAATGAAAGGCAAGGTGTATAACTTTCTGTGAGTGCCTTACATTTTATATCAGGGGTCCCCAATCTCAGTCCACGAGGGCCGGTGTCCCTGCAGGTTTTAGATGTCTCAGTGATTCCTGTCAATATTCCAGGAATCATACTGTGGATGGTGGATGACACGGGAGGAGTCGATGAACTGCTCAGTTCCCTCATTGACCGAAATGTCGTGCTCTCCCAGACGCACCTGGATACGACTGAAAACATTTGAAAAACAGGAAATTAGTATAAAACTCCCAATAAAAATTAATTTTGCGCAACTCTGATCTGATAATCAGACCTATAATCTTATAGATCTTATAGAAATATACTTACGACTGGTAGCAGTGAGCAGCAGACACAACCCAGTTCTGATTGACCAGGGAGCCACCACAGAAGTGGTACCCAATGTTCAGAGACACCTGATGGGGCTCAGAGTAAGGTGTGCACTCAAACCCTCCGACAATCTTGTCATCATCCAGGGCAACTGAAAACACAAATGTAAACAAACTGTTTACCACTCACTCCCATCAGGCGTGAAACATCTATGCTGTTTGATTTCCAGCCAAATGCATAAATAAAGCTTATTTGAGTGGATAGAGAAACATAATTAATTTTCTACTTTGAGATAATAAGGCTATGATGAATAAAGGTGTGATCTGGGAAGAAAGCCAACCAACTGTTAGCAGAGAAGAAGCCTTAAAACTTCACACTCACAAGCAGCTCCAATGAGCAGAACGAAGACCAGAGACCTCATGATTGCTGAGTGATCCTGTTGATGAGAGGACTTCACCTGGAGCCATGATTTATATCCACAGGGAGAGCTGCCCAGCTCTCTGAGCAATCCTATTGGTCAGTGTGGAGCCAGTCTCTGTGGATGGTCTTTGAAACTGGCATCCCTATTTGCATAGGGATGGCTTAATTTTTTGTAAATAAGGAAAAAATAATGTAATGTGTGATGTAGACAGTTTTTTGCTTCACTATTATTTGTATTGACTTATGTTTCATATCTGTAATATATGTATGCAAATTATTAATATAAACCAAACAACTTGTTAGAAACTCTTTCCTTAATGGACCATTAATACAGTCACAGCAAAACTAATCATTTCATTTATGTGTAATGTTCTGACTGTGCAATATTCTATAAAGCAACTCTTAAGACCCAATTAATTTATGCAAATTTTATTTTGGTATCAATTTGATTAATTCACCTGTTAGCTGACAGAAATGTGAGTTTGGTTTGTTTTTCTGGTCACACTGTAAAGTTACATGCCACCTCTCTAGTTACATGTCAGCCTTGTAATCTAGAAACTCAATTCAGATATGAAAGGTTTACCAAGAAAGAAATGATGTGCTTTGTTTTATTCATAAAACATAGGACATACGTATAAAGTTGTAATCGAGGAAGTGCTGTGATTTTATTTTATTTGAAAAAAAAAATGATATGGGAGATACAATTGCTGAACACTTATAGCATTTTATATAGGCAGTAGAACCGGACGGTTGGTGGTTCGATCCCCACTAAATATCTCTCCGATGCATCCATCAGAGTATGAATGTGTGAGAATTTTAGATAGAAAGAGCGTAGAAAAAAGTGCTTGTGTGAATAGGTGAATGAGGCAAGTTGTGCAAAGTGCTTTGAGTGCTCAAATAGAGTAGAAAAGTGCTATATAAGAACCTGTCCATTTACCATATATTTATTAATGGATGCCCTTTGTGTTGTGCAGTCACTCAATCAGAACACAGATATAGAAACTTAACAACATCAGTCAGGATTGCAAGATCATTACATTGAACAGAGTCATGTTTGGCACCGGGGATGGGGTGGTTGGAAGGACTAACATGATGCCTTGGTGTAGGTTAGCTTTTCTCAGCATGTCTATATCCCCAATACACGACATCTTGCAGCACAACTTTGCAGACATCAGCACCTCCAGAGTCACCTTGAGAGAAAGACTTGGACTGAATCTTGATACTTGAACTCTGAATTTTTGCAATGCAATGCTCAGCACTGGAAAGTACATTTAAAGTAATAAAAAAAAGTGGTTTGTCCAGTTTGAAGACATGCTGTCAGAAAAGTAGAAACATATCTGGCAGGAGTCTGCCTTCGTCCAGGTATCCTTAACAGAATATGGTGTATGGTATGTAATATGACAGTACTCTTCAGACAGGATGGGAATTTCTGCAGACTGCAGCCTCTCAGCAGCTGCAGCAAATACAAAAGAACATTGGAGATAATAGAGACTTTGCACATGGTCCCAGAAGAGGCACAGCCAGCGGGCAGAGCCACAGGCTGCACATACTGGTTGACTGTGGCAGCTGAGCTTGAGCAGCCTGATGTCATTCACAAGTGCCAAACTGTCACAGAAGGCTTGTTGGATTATATGGAAAACTCTAACAAACTGCTCATTACCCTCAGTGGCTCCAGTATGATGATCCCTCATACACAACTCCATGCAACTGACAGACAAAGAAGCTGATAAAAATAGATTTTGATTTTCTGTTCATTTTTCCCATCAGTTGCATCAGTTCTCATTGACCAGGGAGCAACCACAGAAGATGCTTGATTGGGGCTGGGAGTAGGGCTCACACTCATACCCATCAACATCATCTGTGGACACAGAAATAGTAATTCATTTGTTGCACTATAGAAACATGCACAATGCACGAGACAGTCTGCACTTGCAAGCAACTTCAATTAGCAAAATGAAAACCAGAGATTTCATGGCGGAAATGGTATCCTTTTACTTCACCTCAGTCTCTATCGTGTGATAGCCAGTCAACTAAAACACACAAATTGATAGTGAGGTGTAAACCTGATGCGGGTGGTCCATTCCAGAGTTGTAAGGCTTCTAAATCTAACCCTGTATGGCTGCAACATATGGATTGTTCACATAACACCTTCACTCAAGGCCGAGTTCAGAACTCAACCATAAAAAAAATAGCAGCGGTGAGAAATCAAATATAGAACAACATGTAACTATTCTTATAGCAAAAATGATTGCAGCATAATGGATGCAATGACTCAAATTAATTAGACCCTTTCAGAAACTTCCTCTTTAGTTTAGATTTGAATAATCAATGTATCAGTAATACAGAGGTTTGCTCCTGATTTCTAACTGCTGTGTGACAATTAACAATCCTGCAGTCCTGCAATTATCTACATTTCAATTACTGTTAGATTTTAAAGAGTCCTGCATACTAAATGCTAAATGTATGTCTAATCCTCAAACTGTTTATTAGAGGTCTTACATTTTTGTCTGTGTCAATGTAAAAGCTACTAAAAAAAGTCATTAATATTTATCATGACTAATTCCAGCTGTTACATTTTTTAAAAGTCGGGATACTGTAATGTATTTTAACCTATACCAGAATAACTTTGGGAATTCCACATTAAGCAGGATGAAGCGCCTTATTTTCACATCTCATTAATATCTTTTTTCATTTATATATTTACATTTATGCTGTCAAACAAATAGCTCATTTATAAGATTTAATTATAAGCAATAATCCTGATAATCATATTTGGTCAAGAAGAAAGTTAATTCACTGAAAATTGCTCTGCCTTACAATTACATAAAAGAACAAATCCGATGCATATTCTAATAAATGATTGGTCTACTTGGCTGGTGTTATTTTTCTTTTCTCATTTGCTTGAAACAACATTTTTTGCTGATTTTTTAAAAAAAAAAAAAATATGTGGGTTAGAAACATTCTGCAACTGCTGTTGTGAACATGGCCATCTGGAGTGCAACAGGCTAGATCCATGTCAAGGTTAATGATTACAAAGTACATCTTGCTGTGCTTGCATCCTATATAGAAGGTATGGCTGTAAAAATTTCATACATATAGTTTCATAGCTAGATAGATAGATCAATAAATAGATAGATAGATAAAAGAACTGAAACTCATTCAAATATTTGTTGCTTACCTTGCTCTCAGAGTGTTGTGCCTTTGGGGGTTATGGATGTACTGACAAAACAAATCCTGGCAAAGTAATGCACAGAGACCAGTACCATTTCTTTAACATAAACCACTATCTCCTATTTAATGTATGCTGCTGGTTGTGTATACCAGCAAACTTTGCCCCCCGACCCTGAAAAGGATACGCGGAAGAGAATGGATGCATAGATTCAATCTGTATTTTTGTGATAGAAATTCCCTAAATTCACATTGGTTCTATTAAATCCACGAGTCATATTTTGGGAGGTTTATTCATTACTATGTCAAAGCTTTCATATTAGCATTTGTTGAAAGCATAGACTGGTTAGTAACTCCTTCTCGTGTCAATCAGTCACATCATTTATTGGTTCTTTGGTTTGCTAAAAGCTGTGTGGAAATATGAGCCACATATTTTAATGTATCTTATGCCTTTCATACAAGAAAATCTGTGATACAAAAACCTGTACATTTCAAAATAATTCTTCTATACGAAGAACAATCTTTGTTCCTCTTTAAAGCAAACTACTATTATTCAGTTGTTGTCATTGTCAAAACCTTCTATTATACATCTATACCACACAACACTCAGATGCAGCCCTTTCAGGTGTATCTGTACTCTACTTCAGTCCAGCTCACCCCTTTAAAATCAGCCTGCAAACTCTTGGGTTAATAAAGCTCAAAAAGGTTATAATTTTAAAAAACTTTGTTTTTCTCCTTAACTCTGTGCCTTTTTAAAGGCCTGTGGAAGCTTGTTTTTACCACTGAAGCAACCTCTTTTGGGGTGGCATCTGAAAAAAGTTCAGCAAATTTGAAACAGGTATCTCAAAATTTAAGTTATTCAGAATAAGTCGAAATTTTGAGACTGGATCATAACCATTTAAGTTGTGGGAGGCAACAATGCACAACAGTGCATAAGAGTTATCTAGATATGAACATTTTTGTAACATTCATCAGTTTATACAGTTTACATGCTCACACGCAACAACAGTATAACAATACTTTTTAATCAAGCAAACAAAAACATATAGAGAACGTGTTGTTGTTGTTTTTTTAAAGGAGCTCAGTTGCAACAATAGACCGTGAGGTAGCGGCGGTGTTAAGCGGAACTATCTTCTCGCAGTTTCGTGACCCAGTCGGACGTATTAGCCGACGTACCACCAATGTCAACTCCAGCACATATATCGTTGATATACGTGACCTCCGGAATATTTCTAACATTTAGGTAACCTGCTCTATTTTGTGTATAAACAGTGGTTTAGATAAATTATATTCTAAGCGTCTCTTTGCTTTTTGAGTTTTATTTTGTCTGACGCGGGCTCTCGTAGGCGAAGCTATCCGACAAAATGCGCCTCACGTTGCAAATGTTGATCTCCCACGGCCGGATGGCCCGGAGGATGGGTTTGGGCCCGCGGTCCAGGATCGACATGCTGCGCAACATTTTGACAGGACTGGTCCGACACGAGAGGATAGAAACCACGCTGGCCCGAGCAGATGAAGTCCGCTTCTACGCCGAAAAGGTGATCATGTGAGGAACCAGTATGCTTAGAAACGGTGAAACCAGTATCTGAGTAGTTCTAACTACCCAAATTCAATATGATTATTTATTAATAACATTATTATTTAATCTTCTGGGATGCCTTTCTAATAAGGTCAGTGCAGTTATTGAGTAGTAACACGTGGACTCGCATCTTAAGAGGATTGTTACACCCACAGCAGCTCACTAACGTTACTAACATAACAATTAATATAAACAACGTTTTATCAGTTCATATTGGCCAGTGCAACACTCGGGTCACTCTCCGGTCAGCTGAAACAGGCACGTTCTTCCAACCAATCAATGAAATGAACGCTTGGTGGTTTTCACAGCTCATTGTTTCCACTGCAGATTGTGAAAATACACATTCATACATAAGCCTGCACCGTCTGACTGAGATCTGAGCTGAGTGAAGTTCTGCTGTAATGTGAAAACAATGCAAGACAAGCTTAAAGCGAAAAAGCAAACTAGTCCAACCCCAGCAGTAACATCTCTGCATTTCTGCCCAGTGTTGATGTCATGCTAAAAAACGATTGTTTGTATGTGTTTCCTATGCTTATCTATGCTTATATTGGTAAATAGGCTGTAGTTGACAATATTAAAGAACGAGTTTTAGAAGTAATTTATATATTAAATAAATGACCTGTTTTGTAAACACCATTATTATTATAAGTATTCTCTGTACTATTGTACCTACTATCAAAACAGTACTTCTTGGCTACTTAAAATATTTAAAATACCACTGCTATGTTATTTTTGACTGCAATTGCTGCAGCTTTCTTGGCCATTTTGCCAAAACTGATTGTAGCTTCTACCTTGTCACTTCTTTCTGGCTCCAAATGTCTTGATATGATTCGTGAGAATGCCCCAGCCACCCCCCAGAATAACAAAAAGAGTATAAAAAATGCTTCCACAGCAAGAGCACCTAGCGGATCACTGGTGCTGTGGAATATTGACTACCAGGTGTATCCACTCCCAAAGGGGCACAGGTCAGTGTTTCTGCACACGTCTGCTCTACAACAGCATGGGATGAGGTGTGCACATGCCTCACAAAACATCTGTTCCCCACTGTGGTTAGGGTTAGGCTTTCTCATGTCGCACCTTCCACTTGATTAGAGACATGTCTCTAACTGCCTTTTATTTTATCGGGATCCTTTATTTGCATTGAACACAAATAGTGTTTAGTGAGTCCTGGTGTGTAGTTTAAATTGGGTTTTGGTGTGTGTGAAGCACACAAGTTTCATCATGTGGTAGTAATGGAGAACCCCTATCAAACTGTGTGGGAGATTTGTGTGCATATAGTATGTCACTTGGATTTAACTATTCAGTTGATGGTGACCCGTTATGTATATTAATGTGTGCATGTCTGTACTGTGTAAACTCCTACTGAATGTTATTAGAAGGAAGTTGAAATATTTTTGCTCATCCCTGTTTAGAAGTTGTTTTTCATATAAAAATAACGCTTTATTGCATTAAAACAGTTCTAACTCTAAAACTTTGCCTTATTCAGTATGCAGACATCTGTGAATATGTAAATTGGTCTTCGCCACACGTCTTGGCTCCACACTCACAAAATTGCTCGCTACATAAAACTGAGCAGTTTAGAGGATCCTGACAAAATATACAGAGCCTGTACCACATTGAAAATTAGCAAGTTTCAGCTATTAAAATGAAGCAAAAAAACATGTTAATACAAACATAACAATTAAATAGATTAACACTTGTAAGAAAGGTTTGGTTTTTTTTCACCTCTCTCAGGGCAACATCACAAGTTGTCAAGTTAATCATCACTTCTTTGCTCTCTGTTTTCACGTGGATCAGTGTAAGACACAGATGAGATGACGAAACTCACGCAACTGTAAATGAAAGAAAAAGCAGCAGACTCTCACACGTAACTGAAACAAAACGAGTACACACAGATAACATGAGCCCTGCCCTCATATTCGGTTTATGTGTGAAATCCTGACTGCTTGAATTTGTGATTTTCATTTTAATTGGCATACTGCAACAGTAGCTGTTTTTTGTTTTGTTTTTTTATTTGTTTTGTTTATTTGTTCACGACTTGTCTTCTAGCATATTAAAAAAAACATGATATGAACTTCTTAACAAGGTTTCAAAAGCTTATATTTCTTGAAAGAGGTCTTTAATTCATTTTCTTTGACATGCATCTGACTGTCGATGTTTTCTTTTATCTTTTCTTTTTTTCCCTCTAGCTGGTAGACTATGCCAAAAAGGGAGACACTGATGAGAAGGCAATGAAAATGGCCAGTTTTTGGCTGACGGTATGTGTCTGCAGCTCTTCTTCACTTTGTAAAGATAATAACCGTGTAGCTCTGAATATAAAACAGTTGATGTGAAGCTTATTTTAAGTATGCTTCCTCTCTTCAGGAGAAGGATCTGGTCCCAAAGCTCTTCAAGGTCCTGGCTCCACGGTTTGAGAATCACTCAAACAGCTACACACGGCTGGCACGCATCCCCAACAGACAGAACCTGGACAGAGCTAAGATGGCTGTTCTGGAGTACAAAGGCAACCCTTTCCCACCCCTTTATCCTGCGAAAAAGGAAAATGAACTGACTCTCATCAACCAGCTCCTCAAAGGCTACAGAGAGGACAGGGCACAACAGTTGGACACAAAGCCGTAGTTGCCACCGTGGAGATGGATCAAAGATTGCTGAAGGGTGATGGTGGGGTACTGAAATGGTTCTGAAGAGCCACTTGCATATTCTGCAGACTGTGGCTTAAAGACACTGATGCAGTTCTTTACCAAAAGAAGCCGCAGCTCTGTAAAGTATTTCTGATTGTGTATTAATAAATATTATTTCTTAAGATAAGCAAGAATTGTTTGGTTTTCCTTTGATTTTTAATGAATCCAGATTCATGCTGTTCAGCATTCATAAATAGGTTCACAAATAAGCTGCTTTTCTTATTAATGTGGTAATGGTGGTTATAGTTTTAAAGGAGTCAAAGGAATGAGCAAAAGTGTGCTACTCTATAACTGCATATTCCATATCTCCTGTTTGTAACAGAGTATGACTCTTAGAAATTTGTTGCTTTCAAACACAAGCAATGTTGCTATTATTTTTGGACATGTCATCAATTTTCTGAAGGCGTTACAGGATGCATAGTGCTCCTTGTGACATATACACCAATCAACCACAACATTAAAACCTCCTGAATTACATTACACAGCTCTCCTCAAGCTGGCAAAATAGCTCTGACCTGCTGGGGCATGGGACCTCTGGGAGAGTTCTGTGGTGAATGGCAGTAGATGATTGTGAGTCCTGTGGGTTGCACGGTGGAGCCTCCGCAGAATGGGATTTGTAATGGCACATTCCACGGATGTTCGATTGGACTGGGATCTGGGGAGTTTGGAGGCTGGGTCAACCCCTTGAACTCTTTGTCAAGTCCCCTGAGCTGTTGCAGTTTTTGCGGTGTGCCAGAGCTCATTGTCCTGCTTGGTATGGCTGCTGCAGCGTTAGGGTATGCTTGTCCTGCAGTAATGTTTAGGTGTGCGATGCATGTTAAAGTAACCCCATGAACAGCAGCAATCAGAGTTTACCAGTAGTACAGTGCACTGTAACGAGGCAAGTAATGTAATTTACATATGACTGGTTTTAACCCTGTAAAGCCTGAACAATGAAATAATTGCCAGAAATTCAGAGTGTTGATTGATCCTTCTAACAAAAAAAACAAATTAAAACTAGCAATTTGCATATATGAGTTTTAAGATGTATATTTTTTTGCTACAACTGTCATTTTTGTGCAGTTTATTGCTTACAAATGTGCAATTTATGTTTTTCACGATAAAAATCGTCTCAAAAAAAGTCTCAAAAATTCGGGGTTGATACAGGGTTGCCTTCATGTGCAAATTGGTGTAGTTCCACTTTAAAGGAGGATTTTATGGACAGTACATTGTCTCCAAGTTCACTTCACTAATCGTTTTCCAGTCTTGTTAATGTCAGTTAATGTCAGTATAGACAAGGCTGAAGTAGTGATTCAGCCTCCTGAGTCACTCGGTGTCTATTGGAATGCAACAGACACAGACAATGGTAGACACGCATATATAAAATTAATCAGTACACTGGATGGACAGCGGAACGAACACAAGGAATTATGGACATGTTCAAATTTCATTTACATAAAGCACAACTGTACAATCGCTAGCCATCTTGTAGTTACATCTGTTCAGCGACTCACTTTTGCAAATATCTCATCAGATAATTCATGGCAGATGGGCTGATCTGAGTATTTCAGAAACTGCTGATCTACTCTGATTTTCCTGCACCACCATGTTCAGAACAACTCTGAACGCACAACATGTCGAACCTTGAAGCAGATGGACTATAGCAGCAGAAGTTCACACCAGGTGCACTGCTGTCAGAAACACGAAGCCAAGGCTACAATTTGCACAGACTCACTAAAACTAAGTAACAAAAGATTTCCTGGACTTGATTTTTGTTGCAACATTTTGATGATAACGTCAGAATTTGGCACAAACAGTGTAATTTATATGTTACAGTCTACCTGAGTATTGTTGCTCACCCTTTATGAGCACGGTCTGCTTGTGGATGCTTCCAGCAGGATAGCATCACAACGCATCATCTTAAACTGGTTTCTTGAAAATAAAAGTTTTTTAGTTCACTGCACTCAAATTGCCTGAACAGTCACCACTTCAATCCAGCAGAGCATCTTTGGGTTCTTCAGGAACTCTGTGATATTATGTCAGTAAGGACGAAATCTCTCAGGATTGTGTCGAGCACCTTGTTGGATCCATGTCACAATAAATTATTGGAGTTCTGAAGACAAAACAGGGTCCAAACTGATGACTAGCAAGATGTACCTAATAAAGTGGCAGACAAGTCTCTCATCTAAGACCTAAATTTACAAAATAACAGCCTACAGCTTCCCTCCACCATCCTGATATTAGTGCCCTTTGCATATACACTACTTCCTACTGACAAATCCCTAATGCAATGTGTCACATGTCACCTGTGAAAATTACACTTTTTCTGGGAACAATAACAGTGGTGATTCATGTGCTTAAATTGTCAGTTTATTGCTTACTAGACTATAAAAGTGCACCTTTTGTATACAGTGTTTATCATTTAGGGAGCAGTGAATGACTCAGTGTGAAGCACAGGTGTAACTAATAACATTAACCATGGCTCCAACAATAGCTGTTTATTTTTAAACTAAAGGAAAAAAAATCCATCCATCCTCTTATCCAATTCAGGATCACAGCTGGGCTGGACAGGCTGCCAGTCTATTGCAGGGCTAACACAAAGAGACAGACAACCACTCATTCTCGGTTTAGATTCATCGGTTACTCTAACATGCAAACCTTACAGAAAAAAGGCCCCAGCCTGGCTTTAAACCAGGCACCTTCTTGCTGGGAAGCAACATTGCTATCTATCACACTGTTCATTACCAAGCATTATATTTTAATTTTTTCTCTGAAGACTGTTACATTAGTCATATTGAAAGCTTGTGTCTCTACCTGAAACGCAAACACAGACACTGGCATTTTGTTGTGGCTCTGTACTTCAGGGGTCACCAAACAGGATATTGGCAGTGGCTGTGAAACAATTAGGCTAGCCTACATCAGATTGTGAGCAGGCTGGAGTCTGTCCCTGTGGTGTTTTACTTTAATGGACTTGTAATGAGAACAGATTCTAAATTTGATTTACAGATATTAGATTTACTCCTTTGGACACGTGCCCTTGTCCTAACTGGATTGTAACACAGGAGCCATATAGCACACAAAGCCAGGCAAAGCCTCTAATAAAACCAAAGTTTTTTTTATTATTTTGGCAAAAAGTGTATATGTACAGCTTATTTAGAATTATTATTTGACACCATTAAAATGCATTTGACGGTGCTTTAGTGATGTGCTCTTAACCAGATCACTCTGAGTAGCCTAAAAGCTGTGCTGTTTTCTGTCATGCATACACAATCTCTTTTCTTCGCGCTCTGTCCCCAGTTCTTTCTGTCATTTCTGTAATTAAAAGTCATTATAAACAAGGTGAAGCAGGGATACATTTCAGTAAGTATGTCGAGTCACCCGGTTTCTTATCAGTCAAGTCATGGCAACCATAACAATGGTCAACAGCTGACGAAATGGCAGACATGCCAAATACAAATCAGACACATAATCAGAAATAACAGCTAATACTCTAATTCAAGTATCATTCAGTTGCACAGACTAAGTTACACCTCTGATTACACTCTTACAAGGTACACACCACAGTCCTAACGTTGCCTAAACTCCATTACAGAAAGATTGCCAGTGACACATCTGTGGATAATTAGCAGAGCCACAGATTTTATAAGCCAGAAATGAATGAAAGGTCGAGATTAAAAAAACACTGAATTTGTCAAGTATACTCAGTCTCAATGACACCCTTACATAATTCTTACCAGCATGTGAGATTCAGTGTTGCGTTACACTGACTAAGCATGAAACGTTAACTTCAAACGTTTGGACAGTTGATGGCATTTTTGGACTGTATTTACAGGTGTATGCATCTGGAATAGTACTCGATGTTGTAGGAATACAGGTTTCAAAGCAGTCTTATAAGGTGACATCATCACGAATAAACAGACTAAGACCAGGAACATTAAAGTGCTCCATGCAGGACAGACGAAATGTACACGGTTTCTGTTTCACAGTTCATCTATAAGGGTTTTTTTTGTTTTTGTTATAGCTCAATATTAGGGGATACAAAACTAGTGATACTTGTTCGGCTTTTCACACTGGGTAACTTATTCGGGTGCGAGGAGCCGACAAATATAATATTCGTGTTTCAGGATTGAGACAGAGGTGAGAATGAAGTTACTTGTATTCTATAAAAAAAGGCAGCCTCCAGATTTTAAATCATGGATGTGTCAGATGTAAGCAAGCCAAAGAGAGGCAAAAAGAAAAATTGACAAAAGGTATACTAGAGTAATTCCAGTAACTTGAAAATCACCCCTGTCCTTGTGCTGTATTGCATCAGTACATTCACCAACGTCTACATACACAGAAATGACTTCTTTTTTTTGAACAGGCATATTCTGTACTCTAGTGAAAATTCAACAACAAAAAAAAAAACAAAACGATATAACATTGGTTTTATATTGTGTCTCAAACAGCGCAAGACGCGTTTGACTGGAGTAACAACAAAGTTTATCCAGTCGAAATATACTGAAGCTTATTGTATGCATTTACAAAAGGAAAGAGTTCAATACACACAATATGCAAATATTGTGTGGCCATGTTGAGTACATATAATCAGTGTTTTTAAGACAGGAAATACAATACAAACATGCGTGTTTTTACAAGCACTGTACCTAGGAGTGCCCACAGTAAACGTGACATTTACAGTTACACATCAGCATATCAATCCAGTATAGCCAGCTGCAATGGAGGCATATAAGAATATAAATAAACCAAACAGATTTCGTACAGAGTAAATATATCTATGTTTTATCAAACAGTGTCAAAAATTAAAAAAAATCCTTTTTTAGATTAACCCAGAACATGTAATGGCATGATATTTCTCTATGGTCACAGCACCAACTACAATTTAATGATGTGGAAAAAACAAAAATAAATCTTTCCTTTTTTTTTTTTTTAATAAATAAAACTATGTAGATTGGTAGCACTCACCGGGTTTAGCTATTTACAAACTCTTTCAGGCACACCATCAATGCCTCATGAATTTTTGAGTGAAAACTATTTCAAGAATTCTGTTCATTTCCGCTTTGTGCACAGCTATCATTCTATTGCTCTGGCTACATCCACTTTGTCATCTTTCTCCCTGTGTGCCTTTTACTGGTCAACATCAAATATTTATTGCTTCTTTATTCTTTAACAAGCTCTGTACTTGTGCCTCAGCCATTTCCCCTCACTCCTCCATTCTGATCATTTCCATTCAAAGGTGAAAAGCGACCGTTTAGGGATTCACTTTTCTGGTGATCTCTTCTTCGTCCTTCCAAACATTTTCATTTCTTTTTTTTCGGCTGACCTTTTCTGTCATAAGTGTAATACTTTGAATTCCACTATATTTCTTAAGTTATTGTCACTATTTCTATTTTTATTGTCATTCTGTCCTTGCTTTCATGCTCCCCCCGCCCTACTGCCCATCTTCCTCTGTCCTGCCTTTCTCTCCATCTCATGCCTTTGTTCCAAATCCTGCTCCCCCTCCACTCTGCATGCTGAAATACTCTGTAAAGGACGGAAGCCGGGGTGGGAGTGGGGGTGATCGTGTGGCCGGGCGCGGGGGTATTGGAGGCGGAGGTGAGGGCAATATCGACGTCAAGTCAGCAGCAGTGGTGATAATCTTCTGTTCGCTATTTCTCTGCACATCTGGCCCTTTACGGGCCACTGTCTCCTCCACCGTCTTTACCGGTTCCTGGGAAAAAAGAAGAACAGAGTTTCACATTTTATCATGGTCTGATCCTCTGCATATGTATTGGCCATAAATTAGGACTTTGAAGACACCAATCAGTAAATCAGTTACGGTACGAAATGCCCTAGATACTTTGAGGGAAATTAAACATATACAGGTTTACCTGACTGGAACAGTGGTCTTTAATGACTACCAATAACAGAATGATAACACCAGAAGAGACAGCAATAGTGGACTGAGGGTCTTTAGTCTGACCTAGTATATCTTCTTGAAGAAGAAAGAACACCAGTGGAAAACAAAAAGGTATAAAATGTGTTTTGGAAAGCGTGTGTAACACCTTGTGCTCTCTGAATATCTACCAGGTGTCTAGGCCTCTG
Source organism: Oreochromis niloticus (assembly GCF_001858045.2). Classification (NCBI taxonomy): domain Eukaryota; kingdom Metazoa; phylum Chordata; class Actinopteri; order Cichliformes; family Cichlidae; genus Oreochromis; species Oreochromis niloticus. Next base: position 25,350,533 of record NC_031976.2, on the reverse strand, counting down.
ATGGAAGTTTAATTGTTCTCAGTAACTACAGCTGTTGGGCTCTGGCTCAACTCAACCCACAGGCCAGTGCAGCCCACAGTGATGAATGCCCCAGATCTACCCAACCATCTTCCTGCTTAGTGGGCCTGACAGGTGCCTGAGGGGGCAGAATCCCTCCTCAGTTACTCCAGAAAGCATGAATCCTAATAGAGGTGTCTGTAGTACACAGGTACAGGAGAATTAGTGGTCCAGTGGATGAAATGCAAGTGGGACCACACTCAAAATGTGTCTTGACTACAATGGCAGATTATCTAGTCGGTTTAGATTGCTGGTGCTGAAGGAAAGGAAAGTCTTCAAGCTCAACTTGAAGCTGAAGCTTTCAGATACATCCATCACAAGAAACCAATGAAGAGCTTGAGAAGAGTCGCTTACAACAGCCTGAGTGACACGGCATCCATCAAATATCAACCAAAGACTGGAAACTTGGCTGGTTTCCACTAACAAATCAGGCCTGGCAGACAAGTCCAAGGTGTGGATATACCAACATAGAGTTTGTACATGGCACTCATCTATCAGGTCTCAATTTTCACAGTCAAGGGCTTCAAGAGGAGGCTCAATTCTAAGAAAATTGCAACTTGAAACCTGAACACCACGACCTGTAGGGGCAGAAAAACAAGCTTCCTATCAGCAACTTAAATGAGGACTGATGATAATCCATACTACTTAGGTAATGCCACAGAAAGATAATGACTCGCTGAGTTATGGCTCAGGTGGGTGAAGTGTCTTGTGTGGGGTTTGACCTTAGTGTCATCACTAAGATCATCATTTAATGTTGCTGTTACAGGGTGTTGTAAACTGAAGCAGCTGAGAACCTGGACAAGATAGGAGTAAGCAGCAGACTGCTTTTAATCCACGACCTCTGCAATGTTCAACCACGCACATTTAAATTGTTCTGTGGGAAAGGCAAAGATGCAACTTCCCACTGTGCCCCACAGCGAGGGACCACTACTGCCACAGCCACAGACAAATCCTTAAGGCTGTCACAGATATCATCAATACTCAGGTTCAAGAAAGGCTGAAAACACTATCAGTACTTAACAGTGGCTGTTCAGTTGCCCACTGAGGTAGCAGAAGTTAAAGTGGCTCAGGAGAGGACTGCAGTTTGTAGATATGTTGCACCACCTAAATGTCAGGGGCTTTATGATTTTTTAATGTATCTGACTAAAAATACTTCTGGTCCAAGTTCCTATTTAAGCATTATTTCACTGTGCCAAAGTGTTTTAATATCAGTCTGTGTTCACTGTCACTCGCCTGTCACACTTAGGATGCTATGAAAGTTTCTGCCAAGAAATAATCCCTGTAAACATTTTACCTTAGTTATTGTATTATCACACTAATGGAAATTTTTTAGGGTGAAGCAATCAGGTAATTTCAGTTTTCACAGAAATGTGCACATTTGAACAGGATTAGGAAACAACTGATCCAGTTATATTCTATATAGTATGTAAGTACATGTGCAGTAACTCTGATAAAAGCAGCTTGTTTTCTGGATCTTCAATTTCCTTGTATTATATCTAATTTCAGTTTAGGATATCAATTATAAATTCAAATATACATAAAAACTTGCAGTTTACACTTACTGATTGGATGGAGAAAAGTTCAGTGAAGTTGGGTTGCGAGTCTCCCAGGAAGGAGCTATTTCCATAGGCATGATGGGGAAAACTCTCCGCCCCCTCACCGCCTTTCGGACTGGACAGCAGAATCCCGATTTGGGATGTCCGTACATGATATGGGAAGTTCTTATTGGCTGCTGAAGGCCGTGTGATAACCTAAAAAGCAAACAGATTAGGAAATGACACAGATGTGCATATAAAATAAACACACACATATACACAGTTTAAAATCAGGGTATACAGTAGCTTTCACGCATCCAGATCCTAGTGAGAAGAGGAAAGTGCAAGGAATGTAGTGAGCAGGCATGCGAATGGAAATTTGCCTGAGCCGGGCTCATTAATAAATAATAACGTGTCGAAGGTGAGAAAAAGGAAGATAATGATGTGTGTAAAAGACAACCAGCATGAGGAAGTTAAGTAAGAAATAATGTATGACTGACAGCGGAAAAAGTGACTTAAATAATATGAACTCGTCTGCATGTGAGTGTGCGATCGATACGAACAAGAAAGACGATGTGAGCGTAGAGATGGATCCCGAGCTGAATGCCGTTGACGATCTTCTCCCGAGCCCAACGAGGAATCCCAAAGTTGGCAATCAGAGCCATAACAGGGACAGCAAAAAACCTGAGGAAGAAAAGTGAACACATTTACGTTAATAATAAGAAAGCACATTAGACAAAAAGACCCCCAAAAACCTACAAGAATGTGGTCTGATGGTGGGAGAGAAAAAAAACGCAATGAGAGCAGAAGATTTAAAGCATATAAGAGAGATAAAGACGGAAAGAGGAGAGATGTGGATAATGAGGCGGGAGATTGTGGTTGCAATGAGGGAGAAATACATAGATAATATTAGTCTTTGTAATCTACTCTTCATTTCAAGCCTCTGCTGTTACATATATATATGTGGGTGATGGCTAGAGATACTAAGCAGTGTATATGCAAGATTTTTTTCCTCAGGATTGTGTAGAAGTATGTAGCTGATCCAGTACAAAGCACTGAATATCTGGCACACATATAAAGAAGCATAAATTATTCTAATAGAAGATATCTCACCAACTCAGAAAAACACACAGTATTGTCTAGCAATCATGCAGTCAGAAACAATGATACACTGCAACCATGTGAGGTAAAAGTGTTTGGCCGTACACTACTGCAGAGAAGTTGTGTAAACACGTTTTTATTCCCAGATAGCTAAAACATGAGCTTTCTCGTGCACTTTTTTCCCACAGAACAGCATAAATTATTCAAATCGAGAGTCCTCAAGCAGAGAAATGTGTATTTTTTTTAATACTTGTGCAATCAAAACTCCAGTACCATCTCTGGTGCTATTAAGCGCAGAGAGCAGTGCAGGTCTCACCATAGTGTGTATGTGGTGAAGAAAGGGACGTAGAAGGGCTGCTTCTCGGGGTAGTGCTTCAGGGAGACCAGCACGGCGTAGCAAAACCACACATACGCAACCAGCTGCAGGCCCATCAGTCCGTATCCTGCAGGGCTGTCGTAGGCGTACAGCACTTCACCTGGGTCAAAGAACTGGCAGGAGGAAATGATGCCAAAATTACCACACACATTAAAACAAGTCAAAAATATTTTACACAAAGGGAGGGAAGAAGCTTTATACTGAAGTTGGTGCTTTAATTACTAAGATGGATAGCTCATGGTTCAGTAGATCCACTGTGATGACCGAGGCAAAGCTCTGCTTGTAGCATCCAGTGTGAGTCTTTGACACCGATACTTCACAACTAGGTCACTGGTATTTGTGTGCACGGCTTTGTATGTGTATATTTGGGGCATGTGCTTGAATCTGCTGATACTAGATTGCATTTCACAGTCCAGTGACACGATAGCATGGGCCATCCAGGGTTACTCATACTGCATAATGCATAGATCTGACTAGTTGGTGTGGACCTGCTTGAAACCTCCCCAGCACACCAGAGAGTCATAAAGAAGTATTTTAATTCTGTATTGCAATATCTAATAGGGTACACAATTTTTGTATAAATTTAAGAATGAGCAAAGAAGATGCAAGATTTGAATCTGCAGGGACATGTGTGGTTGTGCTGTGCATGAATTTTGAGAACAGGTTTTCCACAACAGCTTGTAGTTGTCTGTCTGTGATTTGTGGGTGAAAAGGAAATTCAGGCAGAACTCGACTGAGTGACTAAATCCCACTTTTACAGCCACGAGTTCAATCTTAAAGCACAAATAAAACTTTGAAGTACAAACACTTTTGTCCCACATTTAATACCGCTCCGGAATCGCCAGTAGGAATGATTAGAAATGATTCAACATTGTTTTTACTCATTCAGACACTTGGAAAGAGTCGCACTAAATGCTTTCACACATTCAGATATGGTAACAGACAGCTATAACACTTAGAACACAGCCCTGCTTTGATTCCAGAGGGCCTGGCAGATTCCTGACTGCAACCCAAGAAACAGTGTACAAGTCTTCCTTTCAGTTCCAATTGTAACCTAGTTAAGCTTATTTTTAGCAGGAGCTCCCTGGAGTTTTGAGCTCTTTAATAGCAGCGACCATATAAGAGGGCAGGCACCAGAGAAATTACACAGCCTCGGATCCACATATTGTATTGTGAGAGTTATCAGTGAGCTTCCACTACACTGTGCCAAATGTATCATCACCGTGCTGTCCTGTAATCCGCCGTCCCTACATTTACCATATTTACATGTCACTTTGCTGCAGGCAGAGATGTATGCAACGAGTCTGTTATTAATTCATAAGCTCATCGAAGCTGGAACCTAGAGAGGCATAAGAATTAATGAGTGGAGGCTGATTACAAAGTCTAACGTCCCTGTCAAGGAAAACTCTAAAGGTTCTTGATCTGAGCTCGAGTACATTATATGCACTAGCATAAGGAAGCATCAATGTTGTGGTTGCACTTGGGAACTGCCTGGTTGTTTCTGTCAAGATAGAAAATTTGTAACTCATCAATGAATTTCAGCATTTTGTTTTTACAATCAACGTGATGCATTTTCATAATTAGTAATGTATCAATGTAATGAATAACTTGACAGGAAAAGCCATTACGGCCCACGCTGATCTATGGGCCCGACTCTTCTATGAATATTTATGAGATTATTAAAAAAGCCAAAGAGAGCAATAACACAAGTGCAGATGCTGTGTCGAGTTTAGGCGTGTCAGAAATCTTGTACCCAATCATCCCAGATGTAATTCAGATGCTGTTTTCATGTCACACCTGAAGGGCAAAGGGATCGGGAAGTTTTCGTATTTGAACTGAAAGCTTTGATCGCCACTGTTCACAGGACTGGCACTAAAGGATATTTTCAGTGTTGATTATTCTTTCAGTTATTCCCCCATTGAAGCAATCAATCTTGCTTTAATTAATTGATCCATACAAAAAAAAAAAAAACAATTTCATTCTATCCACTGAAGACTTCAAAACCAAAGCATTATAAAAAGCATGAAATCCACACATTTGACAAGCTGAAACCAGAAAATGCTTGATATTAAATCATTATTAGCATAATTATTAATTCATTTTGACTCTGGAGCTATAGTTGAATTAGCAAATTAATCAATATTCAATTAATTTAAAACAATTTTCTATCCATCCATACATTTTCCTTCAACTTTCTCCAATTCGGGGAATTGAAGTCTATCCCAGATGCCAGAGTGAGAGGCAAGGTACACCCTCAGCAGGTCTGCCCAGTCTATCACAGGGCCTGACCACAATTTTGATAATTAATATTTATTTATTCAGTCACCACATAGTAAACAGACTGTTCAAAAAAATTAATATAAGATCCCCACCTATATAACAAATAGTGACCGAACAGGCTCAGGCTTAAGTAAATAACATCAACAATATTCTCACACGTAGCCCCCAAATATGGATTTGTACAGCAATCTTTTAAAAACTAAAAATGAATTACACGTGTTTATGGTCATGCTGTATCAGCATCATTAACAATTAAGATTTTTTTTTATTATTGAGCATTTTACAGCTGTGATGTGCTAATGTTTAGCAGGTTTAAGATTTCGCTTACCATCTTAGTTAAATGTCCCAGTCTGCTAAAACTAATTGGTGATAAAAACAAAAATACAGCTGATGCTCCCGAACAGTTTCACAGGCATTTTGTTACCAAAGAATTATTGGACAAATTAAAACAATAAGAGCATCAGAGTTATGCCAGTCGACTGCATGGTGTCTAAATTTTGCCAACAATCCACACTATAGCTGCCAAGCTACTTCCCTGCACACCTACTCACATTATCACAAGCCTGTCAACCTTACATAGTGGAAAAAGTCAGCATGATTATTTCTGGGCACAGTAAATGGCTCTAAAAATGTGATGCTATACTGCTGGCTAGGAATATATGTATAGATAAAATCGATATTAAAAATAAACTTCCAGTCCCTTCCAGCAGTGTTGGTGATTGTGTAAACAGTACCTCCGCCTCATAGATGAAGAGGATGACGTAGGTGATTGTGTAAACCGTCATGTAGATGCTCAGTTTCACAGACCCACTGTGACTGATCCTCGCCCTGTGATATGCAAGGATAAACCACAGGGTCAGAGGTTGGACACAAGTTGGAGGAAGATAAGAAGAAAATACAATGACACACTTTAAGAGACACAAAGGAAAGCTAAGGACACAAAACACACACACGCACACACAGAGACACAAAATCCTGCATTTGCTTCTTTACACTCAAGCAGACAGCTTAATCAAAAAAGAGCTATTCAGAACTACACAGCACAAAATAACGTGTGCATTAAACTCTCTGCTATTTATATATTTAAAACAGCTGCGGGCTTATGGATGGAGCAAAAACAGAAATTAATGCTTCTCTATTTGTAGCTGTCAACAAATAAGCATTTCAGCGTTAAGCCTTCATCAGCATTTCAAAGATCTTTTTGCACGGCTAATTCATCATCACGCTCAACAAAAAAAGAAAAGAAAAAAAGAAATCAAAGTTGTTGAGTAGTTATCTGCAAATTGTCAACTAGTTAAACGCTGCAGATAAATAGCTCTGCTTTATGCTTAGCTGTGAAGCAGTACAGTTTATTCACTGGGGTTTTAAGAGAGTTTAATACGTCTAGAAATCTTCTGAACCCAGAGGAGGATCTAATCCTAGAGTCAAAAAAGCCAGCTTAAAAATCTTGCAAGCTAAGTTTTTGCTGTGGGTTCAGTATGAAAAAAGAGATTTCATTTGGGCCAAGCCAAAGCAATACCAATCTTTAAACTTTGACATGTTTAGATGATGACTCGCCAGAAGAAGAAAAATCAAGATTTTGAAAAAATACCTTATAAACAGACGTGATTTGTAAAAAACCAAGCTCGTATAGCTGCATGATTTTTTCTTCTCACATAAAGCTGACTCAGAAACTGATGTCAAGAAAAAACTGGCATGTTTCTCCCGTTTGATAACTGGAGTTTGAATCCAGCATTCGAAAACAGGCAAGACCAATGACAGCTGGATGAGCAGGGCATTTGTCCAGCCATGTGGAAGATGGATAAATGCTGACATTCCAGTGAAGAAAAGCACTCTTAAATAATCCATTGTGCTGTCTAACTGCCTGTCCCAAGCAAATGTCTGCTAACCCTTGCCAGAAACCAGTGAGCAAACAAAAAAACCTGTCAGCCGGCTCTGCGGGCCAAAGGTAATGTTTCAGCTCAACATGAAAACATCAGAAAGTTCACACCATAACATCATTTATCTATGACATCCCTTCACACACATCAGGTGCTCGCCCACATTATTAGACGCAGCATCCTAACTGACTTTTTGACTCCTGTCACCCGGCATCATCAAGTCATCATGGTGACAGTACGTGCTGACAGTGAGTGACATTCTCAGCATAAAAATACCCACAAAATGTGACAGGCTTGTATAAACAGACACACACGCACACAGCACTGCAGTGTAGTGAGATAATACATGTACACACAGACAAAGCGCCCACCTGGTGACAGTGAAACCTTTGCCCAACAATATGAGCATCAGAAGGAACACCAAGAAACTGACGGAGAACAGTAATTTCCCTGGAGATGGTCACAGAGGTGGAGGGAGAGACAGAAAATGAGAGAGAGGAGACAGAAGGGGTAATTAGGTTGTGGTTTCCGAATCTGAGATATCAGAGGGGAACGATAAAATCAGGTCACCGCACACATTTTTGCACGCGCACACAGTCGCGTACAATCACGCCTGATCCAGCCTGTGCACGCCGAACCAGCTATTACATTTCTTCAGCTGCACACGCATCCATCAGCATCCTATCATTCATTCTGCTCGGGCAGTGAGCGATTTTCCAGTGCAGAGTTAGTGTCAGTCATTGAGTCAGTGATCGATACAGGAGAGGAACTCACCAAGTATTTTGAGGCTGCCATTGCCAACTCCATCTCTAGCATACAGGCCCCAGTAGACACAATGGAACAGCAGGCTGAGCACTGCCAAGTGGAAAGGATGCAGGGAGGAGAGAAATTTAAAAAAAAAACAACAAAAAAAACACCAGAAGGAAGAAAAGAGGGAAAAGAGAGCAGGGTGAGCAGGCGTTACAGAAGAGGAGAAAAGCCATAAGAGGAAGAGATGTGGGAGTTAAGAAAAGACACAGAACAAAGGTGACAGGGAGATGATAATGAGGGAGGAGAGAAGGGAAGCAAGACAGAAAAGAAGAAGGAATTTATAAAAGGAGCAAAAGCCTTGAGAGAAGTGGGAGGAGAGGGTGAAAGCGAATTCAGGGGTGGCAGGAGAATCGAGAAGGGATTTAGAGAGAGGACAAGCAGGCAAGAAAGAAGAAAGTGAGATAAGGGGGTGAAGAAAGAGAAGAGGATAGGATGAGGAGAGCGGGGAGGGGGTTCATCAGTAACAGCATGCTCCACTAAACACCGTAGCACAGGGCGACTGTTTGCAGTAGGTCCTATTCAGAGGCTAATAAGTGCGATAATATCTGTGCTCTTGAAGTGGGGATTAAGGTGTGAGATGCTGCAACCGTGCAAGCGGCTCAGTCATCTCGAGTGTGTGTGTTCTGTCAGTGTGCGTGTCTGTTCAGGACAGAAGCTCTCACCTTCCACACCTGCTGCCGTCATAAACATTTTGTAGGTTGTGTGAAGAAGCTGTCTTCCCTTCAGATTGTCTACAGGTAAAAAATAAATAAATAAATAAAATAACAAGAGATAAAGGTGACAGAGGTGTGTGTGCTGGGGAAAGATAAAAAGGATGAGGATACACTGACAGATGGCGAAGGAGAGCGAGAGAGGTACAGAGACTGGGAGGCAGAAGAGAAGAGCAAGAACAAGGGAACGGGCCAGATAAATGGGCGGAAGCGATCATTAGTATGCATCCATCTCGCGATGCACATCTCCAGATGACGCCTTATACATCTTCTCTGTTCACGCCACATAATCCGAGAGGAAATATTCTTAATGCGTATTTAAGCAGCCTATTTTACTACCAAAACACTCCGGCAAACAGCAGTGGCCTGGGGGGAAAATTTATAGGGAGAAGAAGGGTCATAAACGATCACACTCTTTTAGCTCTCCTGTATTACAGTAGGCTTAGCCAGCCAAGTGTTGCTGGATCCTCCTGGGACTTTTGCAGGTGCTAATGATATTTTTTAAAGAGACACATTTCTCAAAAACTTCATATTCATTTATAGCCCTTTGAAGCTTTTGCAAACACTGTTGTTGGGCTTTTTTCCCCTCTAGGCGAGTGCACGTCTCTCAAGCTTTCTGTTCCTGTTTTTTTACAACGGAGACACGTTGCTGTAATATGTATAGAATGTGGTGATAATAAAGCAAGGTCTCCCCTAAAGAACAAAGCCTTAATCTCAATGACAGGACACGCTGCTCCAAAATCTGCATGTGTGGTTCAGTATTAATGCTGCATACAGATGTGCAAGTTACCCATCCCACGTTTACTTTTTCACCCTCATCGTCTTTTGAACTGTGTGCCATTAACAAGTGCCCTCTCCTCTGTACTCTATCGGGCAAAGTGTCCATGAATTCTAAAAAGATATTACATTTTTGATTATTCAGACTTGAAAACAGTTTCCAGTTCTCCTCAGTCAGCCTTTAATGAGCTGAGCCCAGAGAAGCTAAGGCATTTCTGGATCCTGTTTACAAGTGCTTTTTTTCTGCGTAGTAGTATTGCAACTTGCATTTTATGGATGCAGCAACAAACAGTGTTCAGAAGTGTTTCTGAGAGCATGCAGTGATTTCCACTAGAGACTCAAGTGGAGCAGGGGGATTAATCCAAAGAGAACTAAAACCAACAGTCAGAACCTCTAACTGACGTAATCTTGCCCACGTCGGTTATTTTTGAGTTTGTTTCGTTTTTCTTGTTGCCGTTTTCGAATTCTGTTAATACTCCCGCCGGTATTTACCGTCCCCTTTAAAACAGTACTGAGTGCGTCGTCACGTGAGCCCGCCCCGTCCAGCCTGCGCCATGGTAACATCATGGAGGGAAAAACTCAAACACCGAGCCCACTGTGCAACTCGAGCAGCTTGTGCCAAATTAAAAATCTGCATCTGTTGTTTGGACACATTTTTGGCTTTAGTAAATGCAACATCAAACAGGAAGAAAAAAAACTGCAGGGAAAATAGTTTCAGCGACCAAAGGTAAAAACAGCCAATCTGTTACAACAGTGTGTGTGTGTGTGTGTGTGTGTGTGTGTGTATGTGTGTATATGTGTAGATTCAACTAAGGGTTTTTTAAACATTACACAACTTTTCCATGTTTTCTTTTACCCTGTTTCAACTTTTTGAAGTCTATTTCTGTCAACAAATTTCAGATAGGAATATATACTTCAAAACACACATATTTACCCATTTCAAAATTTGAGATGTTTTCTTTTTATCATTCTTTTTTGTTTTCATTTTTAGTCAAATAAAAGGCGAAATCCTTGCATTCTGTTTGGTAATTGAGTTATATGGCTTTTCTTTTATGTTCATAAAGACAATGACACAATTTTACATCTCTATACTAAAAATGATATATAAAATTGACTACAATTGCTAAACAGTTAATGCAATACTTTTGTTGAAATCCTTGAATTAAAGCTAAAAGTCAATTCAGCCACATCTTGATTGTTTCATTTAAAATCCTCTGAAGATTTTCAGAAGGAAGTCTATGTCAAGACCCCGCGTCAGTAAGGACCCCAATGAAGATGTCAGAAAAAGCATTCACATGGTTAAAAAAAACACATGCATCAGTTTAGTTCACAGCTGGACAAAGAAGTGAGAGTTAACAGAGCTAACAGAAAAATCTCACCAGAACTTAATTTAGTAGGCAGACTTGAAAAAATTTAAATCTGACTCTCAGTGCTGTGAAAGATTGTGCGATTCAATCTTCCATTCTTAATCTGAAAAGCGCCTCATTGGGTCCAAAGATCATTAAATGGATGTTTAATTTTAATAGTCTAGAGAAGCAAACTACAGATTAAGTGCAATACAAGTGATTCTGCCACCTTGCCAGTTTATAAAAAGGAAGATATGCATATGATAGCACAGAAACGCCCGACATGAAGAAAGCAGGGGATTTTGCCAGAAGCTGTTGTTCTCAGTTGCTTCAGGGTTATTTCAGCTTTGACCTTTACGTGACAAACTCGCTTCAGTAACCTTAAGGCTGCAGCTACCTTCTCCACTCAACCGTTCACCTTTACATGAAAACCAAGCCCCGCTATCACCGTCTCCTCTTTCCTGCTTCCCTGTTGCTCATGCTCAGTCTCTGCCCAAAGAGAAAACGGCACATGCTCCACCTTTACTTATCTGAAGAAACACGAGAACTTACTCCCATCCCATCAAGAAACCATGTAGATTTTATAATAGATCTGACACAAAAATTGCATTTCTGGGGGGCTTTGAATTCCTATCACATTAAAAAAGAGAAATAAAAGGCAGTACTTACAGGCAAAGTAGCAGGAGAGAAGGAACACCATGGAGAAGATGATCAGAAACGTGATGTCTGTTTCCAAGATGCCTGTGAAAGGAGGAAGGAAAATTCAAGAAAACTTGTGATAAAGGGAGAAAAATTGAGGAGGAAGGAAGAAATAGAAATATGAAAGAGAAGAAGGCAAATGTACAAGATACACAGTGGGTTTAGATGCAAAGGAAGAAGGAGTAAATAAGGTATACAAAGTGTTCAGATCAATAAAAGAAAGTAGAAAGTATGAGGGAAAGACAGATAATTTACAAGGGACAATAAATCCAAAGAGGAGGGTGCTTGATATGGATATTGGATTAAATGAGAAAAAGTGAGAGGCAGTTACAGTAGAGCAAGAGTGTGAGAGATAGATGGAAACATTAGAGATGTAGGAACAATTAATTCAGATGCTATGTTGGCCCTCTTTTCTTCTTTTCATCCCTTCCTCTGAGTTTATCTATCATCATTAATTCATTCAGCCATCCCTTCATTATTGTCGTTTGTGTAATTTGTTCAGTTGAGGGTGCTTTATTGGCCGTGCTAAGTGGTGTAGGCTTGTGCCATCAGCGATTCATTCCATAATCTCTCACTTTCAGTCTAATCACTCTTACCAAACTCGTCAGCAGAGAAATGCTGCGTCCAGAAAGACTGGCCATTGGTCAGTTTCATCTCATACTCCAGCTGCAGGCCATCTCCCTGCAAGACATAAGAGACCAGCAGAAGTGGACAGTGCATGGTTAGCAGATTTGTACAAAATATTAATGCACTATGTTTATTTATGATCTTTATAAAAAATAATTTGGGGGATATTTTGCTTTTACAAATGGTCACTCAAGGCTGGCTCCAAAAAGCAAATCCACTCCCACAGAATTACTTTAGAGGGGAAGTAAACATGTTTACAGCTAGTTCCAAAAAATGATTTTGGTCTCTATAGTTATTTTTTACCCTGTATGCAACCATATGGGGTGGGTGAATTTTTCATAACTTACCCATTTAAATTTTAGTAGAGCTAAATTATTATTAGGGGCATGGGCATCGAGTGACATTAGCCGCCTGTTCGACTCCTTGACTGTTTTTGTGTACTTGGGCCCTTGTGAAGCATTTTTAATGTGCTTAGCTGACAAATTATTTAGCTTTCTTTGCAGCTAATTGTATCAAGAACTTGCCCAAGAAGTTTAGGTGAGTCATATTGTGGCCTATTTGTATGCATTTGTTTGTTACTTAACTGTGTGAACCTAGCTAACCAACTTGCTAGCATTAGCTGGAAGCTTTCTCCTCCAAATATGCCTCCAAAGAATAACAATGTTAGACTAATGAGTGATACCATTATAGCTATACAGTTAATGGTTGCAGTACATTGTTGTAAATTATAGATTAGGAGCAGCTCCCTTTCATGTATGCGCACCACATACAGTGTCGCAGTCAAATATTTACCCATAAGCTCATGGGCTTCAAGGCTATTACAGAGGCCTTAGTTCGGTTCCACCGTGTGCCATTTGCCATTTACCTTGCCCCGCTCTCCCACCTTTCCTGTTTACTCTCAAACGCCTGTCATAATTAAAGTCTTAGAAACCCAAAATATATATATTTAAATACATGCATATTTAGAATATTTAGACATGCTGGCGTGCCATTAGCATGGAGGCTTTTCACTGTGAAAATGAAAAACTAAGTTTGTGAAAGTAAATTATGGGGGACCACCATGAAAATGTTCATGAAAACAAACTTATTCCAGCACTTAAATCACTTCCACCCAGCTGAGCATGGGTTTTTTGAAAGAGGTTACAAAGGAAAACTGGACAAAGCCACCCTGAGCTCAGGAGCCAGCCACAAGCCTGCAGCCTCAGTATGAACAAAGCATCAAACCAGATACTTGGAAAATTATGGAGATGAGTGAAAAAAGGGTCAACATCCTGGTGAAGTTACGCATATATTGAAAAATGTTGTTAAGTACCTGACAATTGTTTTGTTATATAAATATGTTGCACCTGCTTTTGTTTGGTAAGGTGAAAAACATGTCAGGTAAAGGTGGGTGCACAGCAATTCGTTTTCAGTTAATTATCTATGCCTCGTTCCAGTAGCAGAGTGATTTATTTTCAGCTGATTAAGTGGCAGACGTTTCGGTAACCTTCTCCAGTTTGGGGGAAATAGTGAAGTTTAATTATTTCTTTTATTATGAAAATTATATTTTGTATTTATTTATTTATTGTTTGCATATGCTGCAAGTTATTGTTCCCAGAAAAAAAAATGGACTCGACTAAGAAAATGGCAGTTGGTGCATATCTGGTAATTTACTATGAGGAGACAGGTATGGTATACCTGATTACAACTGAATGCAACTGTGTCATTTAGTCATTCTTCGAGCTGGCCTCAGCGCACCTCACGATCCTCCTGCTGCAAATCCAGAGATGCTCAAATTAACAGGAAGTATGAAAAGATCATATCCATAGCAACAGCTTTCTCTTGCTTAATTCTCTGAGTATTCTTGGTCTCAATTATTAATACTGTGATTTTAATTATTTGTTAGGCTCAATATCTTCAAATGTTGATCTGATATAACTGCCCGACGGTGCAGTGGTATGAAAGCTATCACAAAGAGAGAATATTTGTTTTATTTAAGTCAGGAGAGACACCACAAAGAAAACTAGCATGCCCCTGTGGCAAGCCAATATTGGGTTAATGTGAATGTTTATTTCTCAACACAAAAAGCATCAAATTGAAATGAATTTGGGAGGTGAGAAAAAAGACATATGGGGAGCAAGAACAAGAGAAAGGGCACAAAGATGGGTTGACAATCAGAGCACAGAGAGCTCATTTCACAGACGCAAGTTCAAAGCCGATGGAGTTCGCGCTTGTTGCTCGAGCGAGGGACCAGAGAGGGAGGGGGAGAGAAAAGACTTTGATTTCATTTGGCAGCCTGAGACTCCATCTCACTCCCTCTATCAAAAAAGGGCGAGAAGCGTGGAGCGTGCACTGCCACAAAATCAATACAGACACAAAGAGCAAGGAGACAGAGATAAGGAGAGTGATAGATGTGGAGAGAGAAAGTTTAAAATACAGGTAGAGAGAAAGCGAGGCTGAGGAAACAAGAAAATGCAAAAAAGGGAGAGAGAGAAATGGATGCATGGGAAAGAGGGGAGATGAGGGAAGAAGTGGCACTTCACTGCAGGAATTCTCTCCACAGGGTTCACAGATGAGTTTAAGGTTGCTGGGTGGTTTCTGGTGTAAAAGGCACCCACTTTCGACGTACCGCACTGATGTATCGCACACTGAAGGTGTTCTCACCCAACATCAAAACAGTCTGATACAACTTCTGATCCCTTAAGCTGCAGATAACAATATTTTCAAAGGATTTCTGAGTCTTTTGAGAGAGTGTGCCTCTGGAACGTAAATGTTTGGGTAGCGTTTGAGTGCAACAAACCTTTTTTCTCCAAAAATTGTGTTTGCATAGTCAGTTTTATGTATGAGTTTAAAGATGTATCCTTTTCAAAAATGCCTCCAAGGCTCTTCAAAGTAGTACCGGAGGCCAAGGTAATGCCATCCAGAATGTGTTTCTAAGGTTTTTAAAAATACAGTAACTTCAGTTTAGTATGAATTTAGAATTAGAACATTTCAAGTCATCCAGCCCTTCATTTAATTGGGACTTGATTGTAGTTTATCTGCCATGCAGATTTAAATACTACTTGCAGAGCCGTGGAAATGTATGCAACATTTTCGATTAATGTTACTTGAGCAAGGCATGGATGATGTCATACACACTGGCCCAAGAATGAAACCCTGTAAAAATCCAAGACTAACTTTTGTGTGTTATTTACATGAATAAAACAAATCATCATCAGATAATCATGACTCCAACCAGCACTGCTGTTTTTCTCTGATGTAAAATGTTGGTAATGCTGGATGCTGCACTCAGACAAGCACAGACACAAGTTCATGGTCCAGATCATTAGTAACATTCACTAAACTCTTTTTGTGGTATGATGATCTCAATATCTTGACTTAGACTCTTAAAAAAAACTCACTTTTTTAAATGAGAGTTGATTTATTTCTTACAAGAAATAAAGAGAAGGTGGGATAAGACCCCTTAGCCTGGTAATATTGAAGTTAATTAACAGAATGACTTTTTTGAACATTTGTGAAGTCCAACATACAACCAGTCAAGATCAGATGGTTTCTAAAGCTGCTGTATTTGATGATCGATCTGTGACATCCTGACTTGTAGTCTCCGTTTGCCTCCCATAAACCCAAACCACTGTAGCAATATTATAGCATCTACTTGGGTAATTCCCTGACTAAAGTCAGCTTAGCCCTGATGACTATGATTATTTAAGCATCATTTGCTTCTCTAAAGCTACAGAGGCCATTAAACATCTGCTTTCACAAGTTTGTAGCAATAAGCATGACCAGTAAATTCAAGTGGTTATTAAAATTTAGGTGAAAGCTCCCATAATGCTGAAATAGCAGCCATTCTTCTAGGAAGGCCTGCCACAGGATTTTATAACCTGACCGCAGCAGGGGATTTTCTCACAGCCAGGTACTGAAGTATCAGTGAGGTCAGGCATGGATGTCGGGAGATAAGGCCTGACTCGCAGTTGGTGCTACAACTCATACTGAAATTGCCAGACGGTCAGAGAAATGCTTCAACAACAAACTCAGATAGCCAGATCAACAGATTAAGATTTCCTTTTATAGATCTAACAAGCAGAGCCCAGACCATGATAAGCACCTTCAGGCCAAAAAGTACACTCCTGTATCAGTGTGGGACAAAACACAGAAATATACTGTATCATGGCTGCAAAATCTTTTAGGCTTTTAAAATATAAAAACATGCAAACCCTTTAAAAAGATTCCCTGCCAGAGTCACTGCTCCATGACCCTTTGTGGTGGCGATTTATCATATGAATGGATTTTTTTAACTTGGAGTGAAGAAGAAAGTGACAGATGGGTAAAATAGCAGACAGCACAGCAAAGGAAATCATTTTTCCCCTTTTTTTGTTAGGTTTCTTCAGCGATTGATCCTGTCCACATATTTTTTTTTTTATCTATACAATGTAAAATAACATAATATAATTTATGTTTAGGTGTTGGCATCACTTTGCACTTTCAGGAATTGTGATGACAGTGAGCTGATAGTTGATGAAAAAAGTAATTAGCGCATAATCGTTAAGGTAAACGTTAGTTGCAGCTCACACACAGATGGTGCATACACTGTGTACTGTAGGAACATGTTACTAGAATCACAGTTTTAACTGTTTCACTCTGTGTTCACACCGTAACTACTACTACAATCTACAAATCACAAAGTCTGATTTTTTTTATATGGGTAAATATATCTGCCAGCAGACTCATAACACTGTCAGATAATCCTGTTATTTTTTTGTTGTTGTTATTTATTACACTGAACAAGTGCGATGTTTCATGTCCAAACTGGCTCCCCGTCTAGAACAGGAGAACCTGGACAAAATGCAGTAGCTGTGATTTGTCGCTCGGCCAAGCTGACAGCTGCAAAATTCTGGCCGTTTCTTTAACCCCTGCCTCTTTACAGCCAGCCTAATTTCAGTTCTTTCTTGGTTCCCTGCTGAAGTAATTTTGCTTCATTAGCAGTAGTTCTGCTTGGAATAATAAAGAAAAAGTTGATTACAGCAATTCAAAGCCTTCTAGATCTTCACTTGTGTTTGAAAGTACACAACACTTAATGCTCCGACAACAGTTGCTCGTACAAATGCAAGTAATTATTCTGCATTTGCTCTGTTTTCTCTTCACTTTCTATTGATGGTACCCAATTAGTTCTACATAACAAGTTTTATTAATACACCAACTTTTCAAAACAGTCTAATGACAACAGTATAATAACAAGGATTTTTTTGTAAAGCTTTGTAAAAGTTTCGATGTTATGAATCATCATGTGAAATTCTGGGATGACTTGAAGTTTATTTATGAATGTCTTTTTTTTTCCTCCCCTGATGAAATAATAATTATTTGCAGCCTTGAGGTTTCCTGCTATAATTAATCAAGTGAAATTGCTTGGAAATGTTAAATAAAGATCAGCCTCACATTTTACCAGTTCATGCTGGCGAGGGAATTGAGAACAGACGTCCTCTTGTTTTAAGGACTTAGGAGCTGATTTGGATTTAGACCCACTTCCACAGGTAAAGAGTGAGATGGAAAGTACACGAAACAAAAAAAGAGCCGGATAAGAGAGAAACAGGAACAAAGTGGGAAACGGGGAGTAGCAGATAAAAGTGAAGGTGCTGGGAAAAATGCATTAAATGAGCGAGAGGCAAAAAAGAAATGAGACCAGTGAGATTGCAAGATGGAAAGGAGAAACACAATTAGGGACAGGCTGACAGAGAGGAACAGGAGACGCAGGAGTAAATAGATATGAAATGGCGTGGAGCGCGTCACAGCTTGGTGACAGAGTTGAAAGAGAGACACAGCTAAAGATTGTGAGTGACAGAGGTAAGAAAGATGAAGAGGTGTGAAAGCAAAACGGAAGCGAGAACGCAAGCAGTGAGAGACGAGGGGTGGAAATTGGCTGCGGGACGTAGCATGCATATTTCCCCAGGAGTGGAGTCGAGCCTTTATTCTCAAGTCCAACAGCATTAGGCAGCGTGTCTTTCAGCGGATGCTGGCGTGACACTAAACCATACTCTCCAGGAAGCATCCATTCTAATCATATCCCTCTTCAGCTAGGGCTCTCAAGTGGCAGCACAAAAACAACCCTACGCACCCCTCCCCAAAAAAATACAAGGCCAGGAATGCTCACACACAATTACACACAGAATCGGAGCATGACATGCTCGCGTACAGGTGAGTGTGTCATTGATAAGCAGGCATACTGTGGTACACGATCAGCAGATATTTAACACTTTCTCTTACCTGCATTCATAAAAAATAAATAAATAAACAACAACAAAAAACACAGCCATCCCTGGGATTTGTCCTTGACTGAAGGAGGATATATCATCACTGAGCTATCATCATCCGGGCTCATAATTTCTGGACAGGGTGCCCTGGCCTAGACTCAACAAACAACACACCACAGCTAGCACTTTGGTCATTTTCTTCCAGCACACCATTACCACAACACTGATCCCATTATAAAACAACACAATGCGTCAACGTCCCCAAAGCGAGCCAGTCAGCTACAGTGGAGGCCTCACAAGGCATGTTTAACTCAGTCGAAGCAGACGGCTGCATACTCGGAGTCTCTGTGCTTTGATGCAGAAAGTGTAGCAGTATGAAGGGAGAGATAAGGCACTTCAGAGTGTCAGGCGGAAATCCAGAGACAGATACACAGATAAAGGATCGGTTGTAACATCTGAGGAGATGAGTTTAGGGGTGTCTGTGTGGCATTTTACGCACAAATCTTTAAAGTAACATGCGGCATAATCCTTATCTGAAGACCAGTTTCTAAATGTTTGTAAGAGTATCTGTCTAACTGGTTAGGAGCTTGAATCACTACTCTAAATCACTGGGTTATAATTCTTTTTTGCCTATTTAGATATTTTTACTTCCACTATTTAAAGTCTAGCCTGGTGCAAAATGCCCAAATGGGTAAGCATACACTGGGACAGAAATTATGCTCACGTTGATTTAAAATTTATTGGGAAGCAGCACAAAAAAAGTAGCCTTAAAATATCCAATATTTCCCAGAGCCCTCCTCGGGGTATGCTGGATATATTTTTGCCTGAGCTTTCCTATTTTAATATCTGATTCAGCTGTTTGCACCAGAAATGTATGAGCTTTCCGCCTGAATGCAAAGAAAAAAAAAAAAAAAAAGCATTTCAATCAATTTATTGGTATCTAAGACAAGAATATAACTCCCTGCTTCCTCGGTGTCACCCTAAGGGATAGACTAGACGATGACGTGGAGGATGATGGCAGTAATGACGTGCGTTTGTCTTAGAACACAAACAGACCTGTCCACAGGAGTGGGTTTGCTTGTGAGCTCTCTCTGTGTTTTGCATTTAAAAAGGTGTTGCGTCACCACGGCATTGTCTGGTGGTGAACCTGCTCTTTCTAAAGAAAATCAGGGCAGCAAGGTCAGGGAAGGCTGTGGAGGGTCAGAGGTCAGTGCTTACCCCGCACTTGCTGAGAGCGATATACCACCATCGCTCCCTCACCGAGCGGAAGCTGCGGCCACCCACGCAGCTCAGGACCTCCTCGTTTCCATCCCCTTCCACCTGGGAGGGGAAGAAATGCATGTATTAGTATCCAGAAATGCAGCACATTTTGCCTCACAGAGACACTGAGCTGTCATAGTAGATTTTGGAGCCTGAAATATCAAGATACAAACATATTTCACACCCCAGTGTAGCCTGAAATGTGGCAACAAGATCCAGTAACCGCAACAACAACAGAGTCATGCTGTTAGTCACACATTCTAAAGTAATACACACTTTGTGTTGCTTGGTTAAAAAAAGTGTTAAAGTAAAGAAAGATCTTTGGGAACGTTTCTGTTTGATTGAGATGCATCATTACCAGAGGAAAAATGTAAATAAGTAAAATGTTATGCAAACACATTACTCGCCTTTAGCTTTCACTCCCTCTCGGTTTACTGATTTGCTGTCTTACATTGCAGAAGTGTATACAATAGGAACAAAAAAAATATGCTTAACTGTCGGATGATAAAAGGAGAAAACATCATACTCTGTGAAAGACACACATGCTGTTCAAGAGCTCAGTGGTCAACTTCAAATACAGAAAAGCATCCCTGCACTGGATTTCCAAAGATTTGCTTTGTTTCTCGCTTAGGGACAAGATGCTGTAGAGTGCAACTGTGCGTGTATATATAAATCTGTCTTTGTGTGATGCTCTTACCACACAGCCTGACCAGGTGTAGCGTGTGGTGAGGTTGATGACCTGGTTGTTTTCGGGCCTCAGCACGGCTTCCTTCTGGTAGCAGTTCTGACATCAGCGGACACAGAAAAATCAAAACAAGTTTTTAAAGCCTCTCACGAAGTGCTTTTCAGTAAACCTCAGGACAAGATGTACCCACAGTTGTTGGGCTCCCAGAGAGAGATTTCTCAGTGCACAGAATTCATGGTGACTTTAGTTGAAATCTGATTGAAAATGTGCTTCTGGTCTGTTTGAATGCTGCAAATAAAACTGATGTTTTCTGACTCTTCTGCAGTGGATTTCTGTTCCCTGTCTGACTGTTTGACATTAATGTTAAAAGCTGTGTGAAGTATAAGGGCCGCAGCGTTTGATTTAGAGAATCTGACACGAGAAACTGACTGAAAGCTGAGAAATGATGTGCTGTTTGTAAGTGCACTGAAAATATCTCAACATGATGTCTGTGTGTCACAAGATGTCAGGGAGAAGAAGAATACACCACCAACCAAATTACTTTAGTGCACCAGCCAAGAAATTCACTGTATTTGGGTCATTTTTTTTTTTTTTTTTTTTGCTGTTCTAAACCATTTTAGCACGGAATTTTCCAATATGCCGCAAAACACTTCATAACCTAAATAACTGTTATAGCCATTTCCAACTCTGAAATTCGCCCTAGTTTAAACAACACAACAACACAAGAAACTTTAAAAATCAGATGCTTCATTTCCACACATGCTGCTGGACCACATAGCTTTTACAGCAGACAGATGACAGAGGGTAAATCAAAGGTCAAAAAGTACTTCAAACTGACCGCTTTTGACCATCAAAGCGACAAACACAACATTTCCTACAGTAGATACCTTCCCTCTCGTCACACAGCTTAACTTACAAAGAAAATTACAGCAGCATTTAATAGGATCGTATAAAAAAAATGCAGTTTAACATCAAGACTCTGTGTTTAAATTACAAGAACTGAACATGACAAGAAAAAGTTCTTTTTGAGACTTCATTACGCGCAGGAATGAAGAATTTATCATCCTGAATGCAATTCTGTTTTTCATTTCCACATCAGCGTCAGAACATCACTGCACAGCATACTGTTCTGACCATCCCCCTCATACACACCAACACATCTCCTCATTACTGGCTTCTCTGTGACATGCCAGCTCCATCCTCTTTGTGGAAATGTTTCCCCAGATCTCAGTTGTAAAACAGTGCGAAACGCTGCATTTCAATAAATGGAGTATTTCTGTTTAACACGAACCAAAATATTTAAAAGTTCCCTATTCCCTGTAATACAAGCAGATTTTTATGCAATGTTTAGTTACTATCGTGTAATCAACCAATACACATGTGATGTGTTAAGATATATAGATCTCGATACAGTATATCTTATCACATCACATGGATACAGTCCCAAATTATTACACCACTTTTTTTTAGACCACTTGTCACATAAAAATAAAACATTAATATTTAAAAATTAGTCAAAAAGTTCTTTGAGACTGAAAATTATATTGTTATTTATTAGGCAAATAAACAATATAAGTTCACCTTTTTATGGCCAAATTTGAGCCGGCACGCTGGTCTTTTCTGGGAAGTCAAAAACTAATCAAGCATTAATTAATTAACAGTAAATTTGAAAATGTGTGGATAGTAATAATTATATTTTAGCATTAAAAGTCATTTAATGTAATCTTCTCAATTAGAGAGCTTCTGCATATTGGTGGATTAACCATTACAGAAACATCAAAAAGAGATTTTGGTAATTACCAATTCAATACTGTTAACTTAGGTCAACTGTGGCATAAACCTTGCATTGGGTGGTGGTGTCCTAAAAAAGGACTGTTTCAATGGCTCAGCATTTTTATGCAATCTTTAGTCATTATATTGTAAACAACCAATCAACATTGGATACGATGACTGACAGACAGACAGACATAGATACATACATACATACACATACATATGAGTTTTACTAAATGTGGGGTTGATATGTGCATATAAATACATTTTTCTATCTTTTTGCCTTTTCTCTCAAGCATATTGGATTTTTAAACAAACGGCATTAATACACTAATGAAGTGCAGGCTGTTTGCTTTGAGGGTATTTGAAGCTAAAAGTCTGTTCAGTCAGTGCAAAGGATTTACAGACCATTTAAAGACAGAGCACCAGCCTTTGATCAGTTTCCTAGTATAAAGACAAGGTTATGTTGCTCACCAAAACTGATGTAAATGTGATCAAATTAAGCTCATGAGTATGAACTGTAATCCAATATGTTAGGGAAAAGCACAGGAACAACAAAAAATGTTCTTTAACCAGCCTTTAATGTTGCGTTATTAATCAGAAAGTAGACATTTATATGAAGGAAGCTTGTTCTGTCATTTCAGTTCACACGGAGCTCCCTAGTGTCTTGCTTTGTGTTCACAACTTTGGATTGTACCATACTTGATCACTGCAAGTATCATCAATAATACACGACTGCCTGATAGTAAATAGTGAAAAGGATAGTAAAAAAAACTCCTTTTCTCCCCAGACTGTCAGCTTTTAAAGACAACTTTCCTTTATTCGGAGCAGAGCGAGAAACGTGTGATCCTACGGTTTAAATGTGAAAATTAGCACCAGCGATGACATGTGATTAAGCAAATGGAGCAGCACTTTCCTTTGATAATAGCTTGTCAAAGACATGATGCTGAGGGTGTCGATGTCTCACCTTTTCGGGCCTCTTGTACACAGCTGGCCACTGAGAACTGTCATCAAAGTAGAGCAATATGTTCTGACAGCAACGAGACTGCAAAGAGGAGACAGAGAGAGAAAAGGAGAATGAGAAAGAGATTGCGCTGGGTTGTGGATATCAGAGAGGAGGCAGTGAGACAATATGAGATTTATATGACAAAATTGTTTCCAAAGTCTGCGGGCAAAAGCAGTAAAGCAACGCAAGGGAAAGCAAAGATGGAGTGGATGTACAAAACACTCCAAAGGAAAAAAAAAAAAAAAGACTCCTCCTTTTTCTTTTTTTTTTTGGGCATTAACAAAAGGATGAAGCAGATAAAGCAGGAACAGCCAGAGGAAGAAGGAGAGAAGGAAAAGAGCAGTGGCATCAGTTTTTATTAGGTGGGAAAAAAGATAGAATTAGCCGAGAGGAAAACACTAAACAATTAAAAAAAAATCGTGAAGACAGAGCAGATGATGAATGGAAAAGTAATGTGTAACAGACACACATTAAACTTAACATGAGGCATCCTACCTTTGGGTAGCGAAATCGGAAATCCAACCGCCCAAACTCGGTAAGAAAGCAGAAGCGTGTAAGGAAAACCCAGTCCTGTAAATCAAGAAAAGAAAGAAGCTAAAATGTAAAATAAATTAAAAAATTGATATGATCAAGGTAAAATGAAACTTTTACCAGCAAGCTCATTTTTTCAGCCTGTACAGCAGTTCTCTAAGCTTTTGCCTCATGCTGCGGTCAATATCAGACTGTATTGAGGTTTTGTAGTTAAAAGACCACTAACCATGCAATCTTAGATTGTCCACTATTTTGGATTTTGACATTATAGGATCAAGTTAATAAGCCTCAAGTCACACACATGGGCCCAGACACCAGTCTGCAACCATCTGGCAACCAATGTTTGTGAGGAAAAAATGTGTTTTCCCGAACCGGTTGGTAAAAACCTCATCCATAGTTTGCATGGAGCATGCATCCATAAAAACTGTCCAACTACAATCGCAGCAGTGAAGAAAGTTTGATAAGTGTAACACAAACCGGAAATGGAGACCGTTTGCTTTCAAAATAAAAGCTGCACTTTAGAAAAGCGTTGGCTGCAGTGATGAGGCCATTTTGGAGGCTTCCAGGTCTAAAGATTGAAGCCGGTGGAAGTGCCTTAAACTTGTGCAGAAAAACATTTTGAGCTATGACCTCAGTAAACATTTTCCCGTGGAGTTCATAAATCCAATCACTAGTTTCAACTGTTTCACAATACAACATGGAGCTTGTCTAGCAAATTATGGTCCCCATCATATTATTATCTTTATATGCTAGCTATAAGCTAATTAGCACTAAATACTAAGGCTTATTTTATAGGTATTAGATAAATTAAAATTCTTACTTGTTCATTAGATTAATCTAAAGCAAGTTATCAAAATTCAAAAAGGTAAGGAAAAAGCCTTTTCTCTCTAAAAAGAAAAAAAACTGCAGAGACTAAAGTGGAGATGCACAGCACCACAGCATATCAGCACAAACACCTCATACTAACTGTCAAACACAGTGGTGGAGGTGATGATTTGGGCTTACTGTTCAGCCACAGGAACTGGGCACCTTGCAGTCACTGAGTCATCCATGAACTCCTCCGTATACCAAAGTATTCTAGAGTCAAATGTCAGGCCATCTGTCTGATAGCTAAAGCTTGGCTGAAAGTGGGTTATGAAATAGGACAATGACCCCAAGCACAGCAACAAATCCACAGCAGGATGTCTGAGAAAGAAAAGAATCAAGGTGTTGCAATGGCCCAGTTAGGTCCACACCTAAACTGCATAAAACTGCTGCAGCGTGACCTTAGAGAGATGAGCATAAATGAATGCCCACAAACCTCAATGAATTAAAGCAACGTTGTAAAAAAGGGTGGGCCAAAATTCCTCCACAAGGACTGATAAAGTCAACTCCAGTGGTTGAGTATTTTTTTTAGGTAAAGCTGGAGAATAGATTAGACATTAAAATGTTTCACAAGTTAAAAAACAAAAAACTTTTAGTTGTGTACATTCTCTGGGTAATGCTGATATTGCATCCAAAATGTATTTAAAAGTTTATCCAATAATTACTTGGATATATCAGTAAACGGACCAACCAACAGCCAGACATTAACTTGCCTGAAAGCTACAGCACCAGCTCGGCTAAAGAACAGAGAGACTGCGGGGAAGGAGACATATGGAAGTTAAAGATATAAAAGGAAGGGGAGCCGGAGGGAAGAGAAGAAAGAAAATAAGAGATGGTGAGGACATAAATGGAGCTATAAAGACAAGTAAGAGCAAACACCGGGAAAGCGAGTTATAACAGCAGGGAAGAGTTTAGAAGCATTAAAAGAAAAAAAAAGTAGAAAAGCAGCGAAAAAACCAAGAAGTTGATGGAATAAGAACAAAAAGAAAAGTATAAATGAAAGCGCTAGTGCCAAGAGCATAAACTTCTAGAAAGGGTAAACAGAAAGGGCATTAGGGGGCTGCTGAGCACATTAATAAGAAAGAGAGGTGGAGAGGAAGAAAAAAAGTATTCCTTCTTAATATTATTCAGCCATAAACTTGGCAGCATGAGACCAGATAACAGTGCTGATGGTGTACTTCACTGAGCTTACATAAGGCACTTGCAGCAGTGTGAGGATGGTGGATCAGTCACTGGTGATCTCTCTATACATTGTTCTATACAGCTGTGGGTAGACACACTAGATATGGATCATAGTGCTGAACACAGCACTAACACCACATCACTTATATGTTGTTTACACACGCTTCTCCGCCTGGATGACTGCCCAGTGCGAGCAGGCCCTACTGAGGCAGCCAGAATAAATGAACTGCTTTAAAACTAAAATGAGACATCAAATCCTTAAGAAGTTGTAACAGCTAATCTTGTAAAATTAATACACCAAATGGTAGAAATCTCGTTTGTACAAATGGCATTAGGGGAAAGACTGAGGCTGGATTTATATTTGAAATACTGCAGGTTTGTGGTAAAAGCCTCACAGTCACTAGGGTGTCGCTTGTGATTAACAATATCTTAAGTGCTTTGCTAGCAAAATGACAGACAATGGCCTCTGCAGTTTACAAAAGTAGATGATTAAATTTAGGGTACAGGCCGGGCGTTTCTGACAAAGTCAAAGTATTTCTGGCTCACGTCTGGTGCTGGATGTCATTTTTAAAGGTTTGCACACTGCTGGTATTAGATTAATTTTGATAGTTACACAATACAATACTGTTTATACAATGCATTTGAAATGTAAATAAATAAATCAGTGAGGCAAAATGAGCAATATAACCATAAAATTTGGCTGAGAAAAATTGTGAATTTTGATTTTATACTTAGCACACTAAGATCCCTGGCTCGAGACCAGCAGGAAACTTAACCCTGTCCCAAGTCCGGATAAAGAGGAGGCTTGCATCAGGAAAAGCATCCAGTATAAAAATGCCAAATCAAATATACGGATCTAACATAGTAACCCCATGAGAAATAAGTGAGCAGCCATAAGCAGCTCCGTATTTTCTTTTTACAATTTTCATTTTTGAAATCAAACTACATACAATACAACACATTTTTTGTTAAAAGCACTGAGCTGTACTTACCTACAATTACAGTATTTAATTCCAGCACTAAAACAGTTTCCAGTTTAGCTTCTGTTGTATTTGTGACAAAAAAAAAAAAAACAATACGAAAAAGCTTTAGCACTGATCCACAGATGACGTCAAATGAAGCAAGACTGTTATCTTAAAGATTAGAACAATTTACATGCCGCAATTTACAAGGAGCAGCCAGGCGCTGCTAATCAAATGCACTTAATTAACTGATCATCAGTAAGTGTGACCACCTCTATAAATGCAGATGTTTTGGTTGTTTGATGGTCTGGAGCAGCGGTCCCCAACCTTTTTTGCCTCACGGACCGGTTTATGCCCGACAAGATTTTCACGGGCCGGCCTTTAAGGTGTCGCGGATAAATACAACAAAATAAAACTAGTACCGGTACCGAAAAAAAGAAGATTTATTCATAACACACGTGAAAAAACCCAGGAAAACCGAGTTAACGATAAAAACGATAACAAAATAACGCTGAAAACCGATAAAAACCCTGAAAACCATACATTTGACACCTGAGCCTCAACTCTCGCGGCCTGGTACCAAACAACTCACGGACCGTTACCGGTCCGAGGCCCGGGGATTGGGGACCGCTGGTCTGGAGCATTCAAGCTTGTATTAACAAAATGCTAAAGAGGAAAGTCATCAGCAGTCTTAAAGAAGTAATTGTTGCCGCTCATAAATCTAAGAAGCGTTATAAGGTCATTTCCAAACAATCTGAATTCCACCAACAGTGAGAATGATGGTTCATTAGTGGAAAACATCATTCTTCCCAGGAGTGGATCTCCCAGCAAATCCAACCTAAGATCAGACCATGCAACGCTTAAGGAAACTGCAAAAAACCCAAGTGCTCCATCTCAGACTCTACAGGTCTCAGAAGACTGAACAAGAATGGCTTGTTTTGCCAGCAGAAATCATCTTCTCTCTAAAAAGTACCTGGCAGCACAGTTTAAGTTTGTGAAGTTGCATCTGAACAAAGCATGAGACTTATGGAACAATGTCTTCGGTGAGATGAGACCAAAGTGAACATGTCTGCTCATATTACACACTGCCATGTTTGGTGAAAACCAAACAAAATATCAGAACAAACACCTCACAACAACTGTCAAGCACAATGGTGGAGAGGTGATGATTTGGGCTTACTGTGCAGCCACAGACCCCGGGTTCCTTGAAGTCATTGAGTTAAACATGAACTCCTCTGTGTGCTTAAGTATTCTAGAGCCAAGCTGGAGCTTGATCACAATTGGGTCATGCAAGAGGACAACGACCCCAAACACAGCAGCAAATCTGCTGAAAATCAAAATAATTAAAAAGGTGTTTTCTAGACAAAGTTCAGATTTTCATCATGCTGAGGAGGGACCTTAAGAGAGCTGTGCATAAACAAATGCCCAACAACCAATGAACTCAAACAACCTTATAAAGAAGAGTGAGCCATAATTCCTCAACAATAATGGAAGACTTATCAAGTCATACAGAAAATGGTTGCTTTAAATTACTCCTGTTAAAAGTGGTTCTACAAGCTATATAAGATGCATACGGTAACCTTGACAGCAGGTGTTGCACTATAAGTTTCACAATCCCAGATATTCTCTGAGGTTCTCACCCAAGGAGAGATGCTGCTGGTCTGTTTAATTGACAAGAAACATATAAAAGAAACACACTGTCACATATGTCAAAGAAACGAGGCTCAAAAAGCCTTTCGCAAACTCCCACAAAAATGTATCATGAGATACCAATACGCACATTTGCACATGATGATCATCACATCCTAAAAGCTGCACTAAAGGTTTACAGTAAGTTACAATGAAGTCTGAGGAAATTTGCACTTTAATTTTAACCATACAAGAATTTTGCTATAAAATTACAATTTGTTCTTTTTTCCCAATTAAGACTTGAACTGATGATAAACTTGAAAAGTCATCTTATTTGGCTTTTACCAAAAAAATTCAAAGTTTCCAGTAAAACCAATTCAATCAGAAGTCAAGAAGCCCTACCAACTTTTTTACAACTATTCATTATTATTGCAAGATGCAACTGCACAAAAAGGTATGAATTAATCATTAGTCTACTGTATCAGTGGTTTGTACACATTCATTTCTCCTGAAAATACATCTTTAAACTGTCAAAAGGAACTCCAGTCCATTCGTGCAGCTGCCAGATGGTGGAAATCATGACAGCGTGACACAATGAATGTTTGATTGAAAGCGAGAAGGATAGGAAATCCCGTGAGGGAAAAAAATTAATAAATAAATCACTCGCACGTAGAGCAATTGCAACTAACCACCAGTGCAGATGTCCACCACCTAAACAAAAGAGAAAAAAAAAAAAACAGTGACTTAACAGCAGAAGCTATCTATCTTTTGCTTCCACTGGTCTGTGAACAGGTCTCAGCCTGAGTGTGTAATCTGTCAACAGAAGCTGGCTAATATTAGCTGATTCCAAGTCAGCAAGACAGTTCGCTGAATTGTACAAAATTCACTGATAAGACAATACAGGGTAGGTAAATGCTACTGAAGTGGCAACACTGCTATAAAATTGCAGGGATCATGCTGGGTCCATATGCTGCAAATGGGCTATCAAAAGTGCTTTTCTTTGAAAATACAGAGGACGTAGAGGCTATTTTACTCTATTCTGTCCTCAAAATTTAGGTTCGGCTTGACTTGGTGTGGCCAAAAAGTTAAGTTAGACTTGTATAAGCTATTTACTAACCTAAGGTTGCTGATTGTTATTGAGGCTATGACAATGGAACAGGCACATGCATACAACATATAAGATGATAACTGAATTAACTAATTTAGCTTCACTGGTAAAAGCTCATTTAAACTATAGCATGCTGTGCAGAAAATCACAAAAGATATAGTCCCTGAAATGTGGATAAAATATTTTATTATTGTGCAGTACCAGCACCTATACGAATCGGTAAGTGTGTCCAAACTTCACGCTGATCTCAGAGTTGTGCTTAATATTTACTATCCTTAAAATCAATTGTGCTCCTCAAATGTTAAAAACACACTGATCCAAAACATGAGCACATTTTCTTGCACAGTGCGCGTATCATCCTGTTGCACGTTTCAACCTCTTCAAAGACCGCAGTTTGCCTCTTTCTTATTAAAACAGGCCTTGAGGTTAGTTGTTATGAACTCTTGATCTCCAACCAACCAAGAAAACTCCCCATGCACCATTATACTGTAATTACCTCTGCCCTGCCTTGTCCCTACATAAACAAGCACAGTGATTTCTGTGCTGAGAAATAAAGTGCATCCAGAGCAGCGTAGCATGGCTAGCACCTCCATATATCACAGCAAAACAAAACCGCAGCCATATTTCAGCTACTGCCAGCCAGCTTCAGCCCCTGGAGCCTCTGGGTTATAATTCATGGCAAACTCCAAAAGTCAGTGAAGCCCGAGACTCAAGCCCACCTCCGTGCGTCGTCCTGGGTGACGCTTAAGGCAGTAACCATGACAACCAGGGCAGGAGAGGAAAACACTGACCCAGAGATGAATCCCTGGAGAGAGGAGAGAGGGGTGGTCCAGTTGGGTTATTGAGATAGTGGGGGGTGTAATTTAACTCACCACAGGCCAGGACTGTGAAAGACCCCTTTGTTACACGAACACACACAGAATTACTCGAAAGCATCCGTCACACACTTTACAGCATGCCATGGCCAAAGTGACACATGACTACCCTTCGATAAAGATCACTTAATGCACACACAAACCTCTCTCCTCCCCCATTAGTGCCATAGCAACCACAGCATACCTTCATTTGCAGCTGCCATAGAAACATCAAGCAACACACAATCCTTGTTTTGTTTTTTTGCCGTGCACTTGTCCTTCAATTTCCTGCACAGGTACCCGGGAGTAGAGGACAGGTCCAAACAAAGGGGTTCAATGCGGATTTAAGTTCAACTTAATTGCCAACTCTATCAGCTTCTCGCACCGAAGAGTGCAGTCAGGAATTTCACACACTAATTTCTGGCTCAAGTTCAAATAAGTGAATTACTGATTAATCAAGTGTCAAAAAATGTATCTAAAGGACTCGAGAATAAAACAGAGTTGATGAATTTCCAGTTATCAAGCTCCTACTGAAAATTTCTCATCTCAAATTTGAGCATTGCATCAACTAAACCATCAATGAGTGACCCAGTGTCTACTGGTCATGCATACTGCCATTAAATGCTTAATAGACTTAAAAGACTTCAGTGTTTGCCACATAATTAGATTGCAGTGGGTGCACACTAATGCCCAAGTCCCCTGAACAGACTCAAATTCCACCGTCTTAAACCCCAGGTATTGATGGCAGTTTCTGCTCTGCAGCTTCGTTGAGCCTCAGCTCTCCACCTGCTACACGTTCTGGTGAGAGTTACCCTTCAGCTTACAGCAAATCTCCAGTGCGAAACGGGGACCACAGTTACCAGCTGCATTCCAAGAAGGTGAAGTAGGAGTAGGAGTGTATGATCGTGAGACAAGCAAGCTGAGCAACTTCAAGGACTGCCATAACAGCAACCTGGTCAGCCGGCAATGAAACAGGAGACACGACTACCTGATCACCTGCAACTGAACTTTCACAATAAGAGCAAATGGGATTGATTATGTTTTTATTTTGGATAGATAAAAGGAAAAAGGCTAATTTGCCTTTATTGGGCAACTGTTAATAGACCTGGATGGTTCCCCCAAGTCTATGTGTGGGAAACAGATAAAGTAGCGGAGCCAAACACAAAATAAAACACAGTACATAGTCAAAAATTATGTGAACTGCTGAACAAAGCCCATTGACATCCAGTCATCACATCTATATGGGTTTGAGAACAAAGATTCCTGAGCCATAGGCATAAGTATATCACTAGAAAAGTCACTATTCTTGTAGAAAGTCTTTACTCAAGTTTTCTGAACCTGGCTGCAGGGATTTGGTTCTTTTCTGCCGCAGTAGCATTACTGAGGTCAGGCAATGATGTCAGCGATAAGGCCCGGCTTGCAATTGGCAATCCACTTCATCCCGAAAGGTGTTTGATGGGTCTGAGCATTCTGTGCACACCAGTCAAGTATTTCCTCAACACACTCAGAGAGCCCTGTCTATGGACCTGCCTTTGTGTATATGGTATTATCACGCTGAAGCAGAAAATGTGGCTCCAGCGTTGGATGCAAAAGAATAAATATCATTGGTATAGCAGGTAATTATTCTAATTACTGGAGCAGTTAAACCAGTTTAACTACATTTTTCAGTAGCTTGCTAGCAGATCAACTACTTCCATGTGTGCTTTTAGATTTCAGTAGTTAAGTTACATGCAAATTGTAATTTGTGTGTTGTTTACTAATAACACCATAAATCTGGGGGATTTTTACTATATATTACTGAACCCCTGCTGACCACCCATATTTAACACAAACTCTAGATGTGCTAGAGTTTG
This sequence comes from Oreochromis niloticus, assembly GCF_001858045.2. Taxonomy (NCBI): domain Eukaryota; kingdom Metazoa; phylum Chordata; class Actinopteri; order Cichliformes; family Cichlidae; genus Oreochromis; species Oreochromis niloticus. Next base: position 25,318,404 of record NC_031976.2, on the reverse strand, counting down.
TGTTAAATATGTTAAATATTACATTGCTTGTAATTTGTTCTTATGAAAAGTCCACAAGTGCTGAGATGAAATGTTTTAGGGACAGATTTAGGTCTCAGGATGATTCTAGGAAGTTGGACAGTAAGCTCACCTGTAACTAGCACATATTAGGTTCCAGTTATACTCATTATTAGTACTGATTCATTACATCTATTAAAACATCACCAGTGAAGTTGCCTGGCTTATTAATCATGCTATGTCCAATACCCCCAAGTGTCTAGGGGCAGGGGTCTGACTGACATGCACTTTATGCAGAGTCAAGGATGAAATTTTTCTGTGAATAGTGCGGTATTCATTTATTAGCAATTTATTTATAATTTTTTTTAATGAAGTTATGTTTCCTATTTAACTTTCCCGGCACTGCAATTCCACAGTGGATGCTTTAAATCAAGCAGCTAACAGAGTCTAACTGAGCCATGACAACATCAGCAAGCTTGTATATTGTTGGATGGATGCAAAGACAATTCAACACAGGTGTTGAGCAATTCCACAAACGTTAACAACTAAGTTCCCACTAGTTATTCCACCAGTGTGTGTGTGTGTGTGTGTGTGTGTGTGTGTGTGTGTGTGTGTGTGTGTATCAGTGAAGTCCAGAAAAGACAATGAGCCCGGGAGAACAGCAACAGTGGATGAGGTGTCTACCTTAATCCCCTTTTAGTCTTCCTATTTCCCCAAGGCCGCTGCATTGTGATGCAGAGTCACTCAACCACCTTCCAGAGTGTGTGTGCATTGTTGCACCTGTACGTGTGTGTATGTACGCCCATTAATCAAGTGCGATGCCTTGATGCAGTATCTGGTCAATTCAGCCTCTCGCAGTCTTATTCTTTCCTCCTTTCTTTCTCCCTCCCTCACACTTTGTCCTTTCATCTCAGTAGCTTTCTATCTTTTTTCTCTTTCTCACCAAAAACCCTGTTTGCTTGCTAAGCCTCATTAACAATTAATTACCAATCAGCTAGTCAAGTCACCCCTGGCCCGCTGGGCTTCTCAATGATTCATTAGTCAGGGTTACACAATGCTGCAACGCATTAAACACACTCACGCACAGGCACACATGCAAACACACTCAGCTCTCTTTTTTGTCTTTTTGGGGAGGTTCAGTGAGCACACGCAGGGTTTCCAGACATACAAACACACGTACACGTCAAACCCAGCTTATGAGCACATGAAACACCCACTCACACACATATGGCACCTGTATCTGATCACAATGTCCTCATTAAAAAGAGATAAAGGAAAACTGATTGAGTTGTGGACTAGATAATACTACCCACACAGGGTTCCCAAAACTTACTTCAAAGTCAAGCTAAAGGACTTTTAAGTGACTCTTAAAAGTCTTGCTGGGTGAATTTCAAGAGTTCAAAACTGGCATGTTTTAAGATAAGACACGGCATTAATTAAAGTAAGACATCACATATGAGGCGTTTTACTTCATGATCCTATTAAACCAAGAAATCCTGGCAAAATCCCTCATTTCAGATCTGCTGCTTTTATCAACCCAGACACAGCCTCAGTGTTATGTGATGTGAGGTGCTGATTTTTAGGACGGGGAAAGGCCCAATGGGCAGCAGTATGCTGGTGAACATGGTGTTAGATTTTTCATTTAGAAACACAAGTTTCAAGGCCATTTGTTGATTTTCAAAAGGCAACCGTTTGAAGACTTTCTTTATAAAACCACACATTTTAATTAACTGTGAAGAACACAAACATTTAAACCTGCTCATGGACATTTTTATTTAATAATCTGTATTCAGTACTGAATCCTCAAGCCCGCCCCCTCTTAATGCCCCAATAGTTGTCAGAAAACTAGGACTAAATGATTAATTTACTGATTTTCAAATTACAATTTTGATCTTGATAAGAGTCCACTGTTTTTAAAATTGCAGTTAAATACTCAAAAAGTTTCTAATCAAGCAAGTTTGACCCAGCAACCGCTCCATTTATTTTCCTTTAATAACAACACTTCTCTACAAATCAATTTACAGTGTTTTTCAGCTACTTCACAACTGCTGTAGACAAATTTACTTTGATTAACTGCAATTAAATGACCCTTAATAAACTGAAATCTATAATTCTTTGTTCTATCTGTAAGTCAAACAATGAAAAGTTCCAGCTGTTTTAAAAGTCTGAATAATGGTGCAAAACAACTGGAAACATTAGCAACCATATTTACCAGCATACCTCAGCTCAATGGGCTTTTTCCCCATTGTAAAATCAACACCCAGCATCCTGGGGAAAAACACAAAGGAGTCATTTTTACAGCTCACTAACCAAGTTTATTCACTTTTTCAAACTGGATTGCAATATGTGCCTGGATGCTGTCAGTAACAGGCATTTCATTCATGGCAAGACAAAATACAAGATTTCTGAGCATTTAATATTTCTCAGCTTGAGACCAAATGTATCTCCTTTTAGTACTTAAAACACCAAAGCTAAAGGCGGGCACTTAAACTTTCACGGTTCAACAGCAGGTGTGTTCCGCCAAAATGTAACTGAGCAACAGCTCAGCTCAGTTCAACCTAAGGTTGAATAAAGTCTTTGCTTCAGCAACTGATTTTTAATATCAGTATGCTGCAAACTCATACACTTCTATGGACATTAACACAACAGACCCAGACTGAAGCAGAGGGTGGATTTACTGCCTTACTCAGAGGTCCCGTGCCATTGTGCGCTAAAGAAGGGCAAACTTTTTCTCCCTCTCAAAATTTCCCAACTGGTTTTAAAAACAGCGTCCTTCTCCTGTCCTTTAATCTAACAGCAGCACCACCCCTCAGTAGGGACATTTTATCAGTGCGTCCACACACTATGAGCCACTTAGACTAATTGTACACATCGACCAGCCCCAAGAAAGCTGTTGACAAGTCCGCACCACTGCCTTTGGACAACTAGGCTTGTGCCTCTCCATATATTTCTCCAGCCGTCCAACACTTTTCAACAGCTCATCCCTCCCAGTGAGGTAAATTTCATTTATCAATTTGCAGCTCTGCACAAACTCAGCCTTCACCTCTGCAGGCATTGACACAGCTACCGCATCAAGGGACCGAAGCTGAGTTTATTCAATGAGTGAGCGTGTGAGCGCGACAGACTGATAGGAGTGTGAAGTCAACATGATTGTGTGCATGGGAGTGTGTGTTTGTGTGTGTCTAAGAGAGGCAGGATGTCGAGTAAAGTTAGTGGATGACCTTGGGGCAGGAATGCACAAGCAAGACTGATGAGGAGTAAACCACACACACAGACACACACACACATGCAATATCAATATGTCAAGCCCAGTGTTGCAGGATGTCATTCAAAGTGCTCTGTTTTCTTTAGGCACTCAGCTAATATCTGACCAGCTACAGAACGAAAACAAAAAAAAGTGCACCACAACTTTTTAGGAGACACCCAGCCTTCGTTTTTTTCTTTTATTCATTTATTTATTCTCATAGTATTTCTTTCTTTATTTTTTCTGGTAACGCAATAAAACCAAAACAGGTACATGCTGATAAATTAACTCAACAAGAAGCCCACTAGCAACAATTTCAGCAATTATTTTAATAATTTTTAAGCAAGAAAAAGAAAAGAAATTCGCTGGCATCGCACTTTTTGGTGAAATTTTGTCCACTTTTGATGGATGAAATAATTAACTGGGAGAAAAAAAATCAGCCTACAGTGGATCATGAAATTATGAGATTTACTTTTCATGAATAATATTTTATTACTGGCCTGGAACAGCAAAGCCAGTAATAAAGAAAAACTAAATCCTTTTTCACTGTGGTTTTCTAGAAAAGTAGATGGCTGTCCTTCTGCTCAGCAGCTGGACAGTCACACACATGCACACAAACAGTTGGAAGTTGCCCAGTGCAGCCTATATTGCTGGCCACTGTGCAGCTCCACTGGAGCAGGTGCACATTCAGCCTGTGTTCAAGGGCATCTCTCCAGCCATGATGGATGGATGAGTGCCTCCTGTTCAATTTATCTATTCTGATCTCCATCGTCATCCTGCAGATTTAAAAATGGTGACTTCAATGTCACCGTTTGGCTCAACTCCTCTTAAACCTGCAGTCAAGAGCACACAAGCCAGCAGTGCATGTCAGGAGGTCAGAGGAATCATTAAAGCTTATTATTGCAAATTGTCTGGTGTTTCTGTTTAAATCTTCTTTTTGGGACGAGTGAGGTAAAACTGTACCATGAGGTGAGCAAAATATCTGACCAAACACCACCACCCACTTTTTCAAACATATCTGAGCCACCCAGTGCAACAATGGATCCCACCTCCCTGTTTCTGGTCACTGAGTGACTCCACTGTGGCAACAGGAGGCTTTAAGAGCTCCTGTTGAGCTGAAACAATTATTTTATCAAGCAAAAACAAACCGGCGATGAAAAAGAAATTACTTTGGCAACATATGCATTTTTGACTTCATAATCTCGATGTGTGTGTTTGTTACACACTAACAGCTGATTCCACATTGTCCTCTTCGCTTTTTGCCAGATATTCTAAGTATCCCGATCACGTTCAAAACAGCCATTAATAACTTTGTCGGAGGTGGTTGCTTCTTTCTTCTGATTGGGCTATTGCTTCACTCACAACAAAATGGTAGACGACCCAACTGTACTGCTCATTTATGTAAAAGTTGATCCCAACAAACTCGCGTGGATGTCAGCAGAAATGTAACACAGGAGGTGGTAAATTATAAAAGCGGCGCAGAGATACCTGCCCCAGCTGCAGAGTCAACATTTGAACTCGCAGATCTCGTCAGGACAGCAGTGATCCCGATGCTGATCTGTGTGACAGCTTCCCCCCAAAACCCTAAACAGGCGGTACTGAGCCCAGGTTCAACAAAAAGCAAACCACCGCCGCGCGCCACGAGACATATGACTCACACCTGTGACAGGTCCTCCGATCATAAACAGAAAAGCCGCTGCTAATTTACATCCAAGCATGGCAACAAAACCCCGGACGGACAGATGGGACTTGAAGAAGAGTAACCACTTCGTAGGCTTTATTTCCAGCTCTGAACTGGCGCGATGCCGCTTTAGAGGCAACAATAATACAGAAGACTATCATGATGAGGGTAAAACATACGCCACGCTTGATACGCACGTAGATGGCGCGGGATTTTAGGGCAGAATAGAGGTGAGTGTGTTTCTCACGCTGACACTAAAGAGCTGTGCACATATGCGAGGCAACTTGATCCGTGAATCGGCTGTTGCCCCTCGTCTAACGGAACAGTCCACCACAGAGACACCTGCGAGCGGATTCGCAGTCATGTCGGTTTCGCTTCTGTCAGTGTGCGGTGGGGTCATTGTCGCAAGGCAACAAATTAAAGGTAGAGGGGGAGAAACAAACGCTCACCTCTTTTGTGTTGACGACGCCTCTGACGTATTTCCCGAGGACTGAATCCACGCAGAGGACGCTGAACAGCACGGCCAGGCACAGGAGTCTCTCCCCGACCCTCACCTCCATCTTTCTCTCTCCTCAGCTGCCGCTCGTCTGCTCTCTGAGCTCCCAGAAGCCCGTCTCCGCGCGAGAGCGCGCGTTGACGGAGAGAGAGGAATCAGGCGCGCTCGCGCCGGTTGCCTCAATGCATGTGCCCCCCCCCCTCCGGCAGGTGAAGCTGGATGGCGGATGATGGTATGGTGGTTGTTTAGGGAGGAGTGAGGGAGGGGGGTGGCGGCTGCCGAGCGCGCGCACGGTTCCGCTCGTGCTTCGTCAATGCGACATGTCCACACGCTCAAAATGCCATCGCTGATTGCAATCATGTTTCCATTAGAGGTCACGCACTTCTAATGAAGTTGTTCTGAGACAGATGCTGCTTGGCCTCCTGGCCCAAAATATGATATTACTAACCAGAAGAATCAGCGGCAACGTGACTCAATGGGCCGACCAGCTGAGTTTACTTGGAAAATTACCCATGAAAAAAAAAGAGGGGGACGAGGGTCCCATCATTTAGGTAAAGGGCATTTTCAGGATTTAAAATACTGTCAAAATAGAATTACTATATGCAAACTTAACATAAGTATTACTTTGTTACAGTTCCAATTGAAGCTGATCAAATGGAGCAGATTTACATATTTACTTGCTGTTGTGTTGTTCGAGTCTCACAATCACCTTTATGACCATGTCGTTCTGTAAAATAATTATAGCAATCAGAAAAGTTCAGCAGTTGGAGAGCCTGCAGGTCTTTGCATCTGCAATGTGGAGAGAAGTGGCATCAGATGAAAACACTTATGCAAATGGAAAGCACCTCAAAACTACTTAAGAGTACTTTTTCATTTCGGACCTCTGTGCAGAGAATACCAGAGAGCTGTCTGTGCTGTATACTTTTGATTTTAGGTGACACTTAAGCTAAGGGTCACACTTTTTATTGAACTTTTCCAAAGTCTAAGCTGAATCAAAATGTTAGAAAAGCTAATTTAAGCAATTTTGGTGTCTAAAAATGTAATCCCGAATTGTAATTCCATTTTTTATAAAAAGTCATCATATCTGATTAAATTATAACCACTATGTCATAGTCTGTGACTTTTATTTAACATTTAGTGAGATCAATGATAAACAAAGGTTAATTCAAAAAAATTTAAATACAACAACAGCAGGGTTCATGACAGAATTTTATTTGGATAAAAATCAAAGGCAGTAACTAGCCTGGCGCAGCAGACACATCACCCTAACATAGAACCTGCAAAGAAATGCAGTCAAATCAATCTGCAACCAATCTGATTAACAAATTTAAGTAAAAATATCTACATAAATCATAATGTTTAATATACATTCTTTTTATTCATGGGTTTGCACTTTCGGTGTTCTTAAACAACAGCAACAAAACAAGTAAACTTAAAAACATCTCACTTTTACAGTCTATGGCTTGTCATGTATACAAGCTTTTTTTTCTTTTCTTTTTTTTCCCCCCCTCAAAGGCTAATCATATTCTACATCAGAATTGATGCAGTGCAATTTGCATATGGAGTGCAGGCAGACTATGACACTGACTAGCACCTGCATTTTCAACAATAACAGTGAACATTAAGCAGTAATGTCAGCACATCTCTGTTACAACACTCTGGCTTCAGTCTTTGGTTCAACGTGAAACTTTATCCATAAATGAATGACATGTAACATTTCTGCAAAGTGCTTAAAGTCAGTTTAACACACCGAGGCGTTTGAAAAGAAAGCAAACTTCAAGGAACCTACATATGGGCTGTGAAGTGTAAGCTCGAGGTGAGTCAAACATATTGCACCAAAGGAAAAAAAATAAAAAATAAAAAAATCCTATGATGGAGGAAGCGGGGAATGAAAAGAAAAAATATTTTGCTGGTGTGTAACTACACAAGTTTGCTGCAAATGTTGCCCCAATGGCTCATGTTTGTATGTTTGTAGCAGTATTGCACTGCGCATTGCATTTCACAGAAATCAGCCTGAGGCAAAGAAAATCTCTAGTGAATAGAGTCAATCCATAGAGGTATACTGCACAAGTTGAGACTGAACTAATAATTATAATAATGATAATAATAATGATAATAAAGCAGCCATATTAAAAAAACTACCACAGCAGCTGCTCATTAAACAAAAGAATCAACACATGAGACGACATCAACCAAGAGCTAAAAATCAATCAATATTTAACAAAATATTTCAGCTAATAGTTGTAGGCTGCATTAAAGCACCAAACAATTCAACAAAAGAAGCAAAAATGAGAATCAGCAAGCCTATGTCTGATCAGAACACCACAAGGACTCCCTGGTCCATCGCCTGCACTCAGGTTAGCCTGATGCACGAGGGTCATCAAGGATATGAGGCATAGGAAGGCCTATAAGAATTTGACACAGTTTAAACAGAATCAAAATAAAGCTAGTTAACTCAAATTCCTAATACAAGAAACTGCTAATGACCCGTCAGCTTTGTTGTTCGTCCTGTGCGGTGTTGACTTCAGTACAGATGAGGTTGTGTACAGTATATCAGACAAAAACTGTTGTCTCACAGAGGCTTGACTACATTGGAGACACATCTCTCAACAACAGTTAATTAATACTATTAATAGTTTAGAGTGTGAAGTGCCATTCCGTCTGATATGAACACATAACACAAAGAGCTCATGTTTCTCCACACGTAACAGACAACTGTGATTATGTGTGCATCCATTCTCCATTTCAGCCACAGACAGAGGCACAAAGCGGGGCAGAGGGGAGGGAGGTGACATGTGCAAGCTTTGCTTAAATTAAACTTGTACTGAGCGACAGTGCAACTACTGCAAAAGTGCACAGTGAGCATAAACAGCGGCTAGTAAAGCAAACACTTGCTTCAGCCCAGCATCTTGGAAAGAGCAACTGTAACTTTCTTCCTCTTCTCAGTCCTTGTTCTCTCCATCAATCTGACTAAAAATACTGCAGTAAGTACTTGAAGCTGACAACTGAGTATGGTATAATCCTGTAGCATGACTTTCCTACTGAAAATCCTGCTCTTCAACGGGGGGAGGATTTTGCTCTCGGAGCATCAGCTAAATCCAATTCATCACACAGCATCCCTCTCTACAGACCTGGCAACCCCAGCCTTCTTACCAGGCAAGGGCAGGACAGTGCCAGCATTGTTGGCATCTATATTTAGTTGGACGTGATAGAGGGACTGACCCTACAAAGGACATTTTTGCATACTTTAAAGTGCTTCAATAGCAACATGCAAAAGGGAGTGTCCCCACGTTATCGAAAACAAAGAAAAGCCCAAATCTGACAGTGGGGAGCTAAAAATATATGATGGACCAGACACGTTTAGTTGGTCAAATACAAGTCTTAGTGGCTTTTACAGTGCACCTCTGCAATCTCTTTTCTTTGCTTAAGTCTTTCCTAAAAGCCTCCAATTTGTAATTAAAAAAAAAAATAAGTTGTCGGGCCGAAAATCCCACGGCTACAGAGAAGTGGCACTTTGACACAGCCTCTACTGTGCAGAGAAGTAGTGAACAGCAGCACACTGAGTGACCAGGGCAACTTGAAAGGAAATCATTGTAGTGAAATTTTAAATGTGTATTGACAGCTGAGAGCTGGGCTTTCTGCTGCTGTAAAATAAAAAAGAAGAGGCATTAAAGAAAAAAAGTTGTTTTTTTTTTAAATATAAAAGCAATGATTGTCAGTGAAAGACCTACAAGATGTATCCTAAGTCTGTACTTGTCTACAAATTAATGCAGTCCAGTCTTTATACTAGCATTATTATATCACTACAAAATGCTCAAGGCAGGGCACTCTGTCCCTGTGTAATGTTCTACATTTACTCTGATCATTGTATATTGCTGAGGGTAGAACAGAAGCTTAATTGGAAAGGCCAGCGATGTCAGAACAGCTGCTGCCACACACACACACACACACACACACACACACACACACACACACACACACACACACACACACACACACACACAAAAGCAGAGGTAAATATTCAGCGCACTGAAAAACATGGGGGAAAAAATGAAAAGACTGGATTATATAATATAGAATAGAAAAGAAAAATTAAGCCTGGCATAACTACAATGAAAACTGATATAAATAACAAAACTAATACTACTGCATAGAATTCATAAAATGATTAAAAACTGCAACAAATATGACAAAAGAAGTGAATCAATCCATCCAGTTTCGAGTGTTTCACGCTGTTGTTCTAGCTTTGTAATTCTATTTTGGAGAGAGTCAACACAGTTACCATCCACAAAGTGAGCTGTATTGACTGCTAAACTGGCGTAATTGAGAACACAATGTGGAGTTATTAAGTGTTATTTAGAGTCGCTCCCTAACGGACAAATGGCCATTCTGATAGAGGTGACTCCACACAGAAGTATATAGTGTCCCTACTACTATCTGATTAGGGCCTCGAATCACTGCCTCAGCCTATATGAATCACCCATTCAGACCTCGTCTCAAGAATAGTCGGTGCTGCTTTATGTCCAAGCCTTTGGTGCCTCACAGCAACTCTGTTAAGTACGACTGCTGTGTGTGTGGGTGAGTGCTGGTCTTTGATCTAAGTAGCTGCTAAATAATTATTTTATTCTAAAACATGACTGTCTCTTGTGGGTGTGTTCATTTTGTCTGCCAGATTTGCGTTGGTGTATAATGGTGCACAGACAAGTGGCAAGAATTGTAAAGCAGAGGAAGTTATATTTCAGTGTTCCTCCTCTGCTGTTTTTTTGTCTCTCAAACACTGGGCGATATGCTAGACTGCATTTCCCACCCCCTGTCTGTTTTTCAGGATGCTTTGTCTTGCATATAGACACTGCATTGCCTAAATTTGTGCGACTTTGATTTACTCCTCCCTTCGCTCCTCGAGTGAAATGCAGACCCCCTTTTTATTATCTAACCTTATTTAAGCCCCGATGCCACCAGCATCGGTGTTATTCTGGGCTGCCACAGCAACTGAGCCCTCCCCATCAGCAATTTTAGCCCCTCTCCCGACAGCTAGCTCTCCTCCCTCAATGGGGCCAACAAAGAGAGAACTGGTTTCCCCTGAAGATGCTGACACACCCCCGTCGGTCCGTTCCAGCTTGCGGTGCTTCCGTGGCTCTGGGGGTGTGTCCTGTGTGAAGACGGCGCGAATTCGCTCCACACAGACATTGGCAGCCTCCCTTGTCTCCCTTGAGAGTTGAGATAGGCTGAGAAAGCCATGGGGTAGGTCGTCCACCACACACAGAGTGACGGGCTGGTCTATGTTCCTCAGACGCTTGGCAAACATTACAGAGTCGTCCAGCATGGGGTCTAGTGCACAAGCCTGAGGGTGGGGAGAGAGAGGAAAAGAAGGGTTAGAAATGGTGAGAAGAAAATCTGGATTCCCTTCAGACACGTCATGAATCTTAATTAGCGGATGAAGAAAAGGAAGCCAAGCATCCCAGTCTCTTTTGTCCATGATTTCTTTACATTCTCGCTGACTCACTCCAGCAAATTTAAAAAACAAACAAACAAAACAAAAACCCAACAACAACAACAAGAACAAAAAGAAAAAAGAAAAGGACTTTAACTTACCCTCTCTCTCCCATCACACTGTTTCACTTCAATATCTGTAAACCATGTACATCTTTTGGTATGCTGTCAGTTTACATTTTAATGCCCTCTGCACCACCATGTATAGTATATTATGCATTGAAAGGGATTGTGCAATACAACCAAAAGCTCCAATTCCAGCCAGTGATGAGACCACTGCCTCCAAGTCTCAACTTTTAAGTGAACAATAAGTCTTCACAAAGTGCTCAGAAAACTAGACAGTAAATATGTACAGTTACGTGACACACCGTTAAACTCCATTTACTGAGGATGGCTGTGCTTCAGCAGAAAACTCCATAGCCCCTACCATTGGAGCATGGGATTTTTTCCAGACTACCTTTATAATGCTCAACTTATACTTATAGTTGAATCTCATACACCTTCTCACAGAAAACCCATCCATCCATTCGCTTCCGCTTATGCTTTTCAGGGGGGTGCTGGAGCCTATCCCAGCTGTCATAGGGAGAGAGGCAGGGTACACCCCAAACAGGTCGCCAGTCTGTTGCAGGACTAACACATAGAGACAGAAACCCATTTGCGCTCACATTCACTCGCGCATTCACACCTATGGGCAATTTGGATTAATCAATTAACCGATCCCCACAAGCTTTGGACGGTGGGAGGAAGCCGGAGTACCCGGAGGGAACCCACGCAAACACAGGGAGAACAGGCAAACTCCACACCGAAAGACCCCGACCTGATGGTGGAATTGAACTCAGGACCTTCTTGCTGTGCGGCAACAGTGCTAACCACCGTGCTGCCCTTTGACCTTCTCACAGAAAACACTTAGAAAATATAGACTACTGTTAGCACACAATGAATAACACTTAACAAACAATAGATTTGTACAAGTAACCTTCGAACCAGTGTAATTAACCATTTATGTCCTCTTACCACTATGTGTACAGGTGGCAGCCCTTTCAGCATGCTGTCAGGGGCCAGCAGAGGTGAGCAGAAAGGATCCTTGACCACTGGAGAGCTCTCCACCTTCATCTCTGCCAGTTGCTCTGAGCGCAGTGGCTCAAACCCAAGAGGAAATTCCCTGGGGTGCTCCTGCTGTGAACCCTCCTCACCAGCAGGGGGTGGTATGGCCACTGAAGACAGGTCAGTGATCACTGAGGGATCTTCATCTTTGGCAAAGAAGAAACTGACATCTTCTGGCTACATAAAGGATGAGAAAATATTAGGCTTGTTAAAAGGATATCTTTATATGAATGAAAAAAAGAAAGGCTAAAACAATTTTGTAAGAAAAGCTGGTTATGCAAGTCCTATAAAGTTGATTCTAACCATCTGGATGCAGTTTTCAATGGGAGAACTGCTTCATCACTCGCCCAAATGACTTCTTCAGTCTCAGCTGACTGCAGGTTTCTCCAAACTTACTAAACATTACAGTTGCATAATGACTGAAACTTGCACCATTGCCTAGCAATGAGCCGTGAGCCACAGTTATGTAAACACACACACCACTTTGTCCTTGTAAAAATCTTGGCTCAGTTCCTGACTCTTGGCTGAGCGATTCCCATTTCAGATGGAAAAGCATATTTAATATCTTACGTCACCTCTGCTTGCTAATTTTGCTTGCGCCAGCCACTAATCCAGTGTGCCTGCAAGAAAATACGAGGATAATCTGCAACACCTTGCCAGTGCTCGCACAACCAAAAACTTTTGATATCCTGTCAGCATTTCAAAGCCAAATCTGTTTGTGAGGGATGGGTGACACAATCTCGGATGAGTTCATCAAAGTGACACATGCACATCACTGCAGGGTAGACAGCATTGTTTGATCAACGGCCAAAATATTTCAATGCCCCAAAAATGTTCGACCTCTTAAAAAGGCTACAACTGCGTGCCAAATCCTTTTAACGCAAGCTGAAAGCAGAGATATCCTGATCAAAGACAAGAGGCTAGTGGGATTTCGCTTCACTAAAATGGTGCTACAATCATCATTAAATTACCCATCGTCAAATAACGACAGGTTTAATTCTCACAATGATTCCCACTAACAGCCAGGTGTTATTAAAGCAACAGATCTTGGCTGTTTAATACTGTTAGGTTCTTCTGCATAAGAGCATCAGCTGAAAGCAAGCTAATCTCAGTGTAAACATGTTCAAGCATGACCTACAGCACGCTCAGAGAGCAGCGGTGCACTGCTCGGAATGGGATTGTTGTGGGATCCCAAGTTCTGGCACGTCTGGCTCTTCACTGATAATTTCCTGTTGGGGAACTCCGAGAGATCCGTGGGGACAGGTGGGTCTGTGTGAGGAGAAGAGATGTTCGCCTCTGAAATGCTCTTCCTCACTGCATCTAGGAAGCAAGGACAGAAGGAACCACATCGATGAATGCACAACTGAAATTAAGAATGCCAATTATACTATATGTTTGTTTCTCATTAAGTTTCAGAAACCACACATGATTGACAGATAGAGCATATTAAGAATGAAGAGGGCATCAAGTTCATTTGGACTAACCGCAGTTGGAGGACACATGAAAAAAAAAAAACAACAAAACAAAACAAAACAAAAAAACACCGGTGACACACAATCACTTTCACTTCATCTACTGTTTCCACTTATCATATGTCCTCTGGTTGACAGCCAATAGTTAAAAGCCTAGAATGCAAATTGGGCTATATCTGGAAGAAGCGATGAGAAGTAGGTGGAGGAAATTCAAAAAGTGCTGTCACGATGATAGCATCTGCCCGCCCTGAACTGTCAAAACACAGCTGTTAGTGGCTGGTCTCACAAAGCTCTACCAATCTCCTATCTCTTTAATAATGAACCATCTCAGCTCCATGATGGCCTTTTAATAATATACACCCACCAATGACACTCTCATTAGACTGGGCTTGCAGCTGTGGGGGTGTCACCAAGGTAAGGGGACACCATGAAAATTACAATTCGCCACCAGATTTACGGTGGCTACAATTAACAATTACTGTCAACGCTCTGCTACCCCAAAGATGAGAATGGGTATGAATGTGGATACAGGAGTACTACACAAATGGTTTGGCTAAAGCAATAATTAGTTAGATGCTGCATAACAAGTTCTCATGTCACTGACCTCTTTCATGAGAGGTGTAAATGAACTTGGGGAACAGTTACATTAATTGGCTCAATGAAAACACTGAGAATGTGGGAGATATACACCCACACACATCTGAGCAGGGATGTATGACCAAGACACGGGCAGACTGCATCTGCCTATCAAATACATTCAAGCCACCCCTAATGTTCCAACCTGACAACTAACAACTATTACAGTCGCTTGTATACCTGTGGCTTCTGTTGGTGCCTCTGGTGCTGTGCTGGTGGAGGCTGAAGCTCTGGTAGAATCAAGCAGAGAGTGGATCCAGTTGGAGGCTCCCTGTCGGAAATCTCGCAACAGAAGTGCAGTGTCTCTCCTCACCAGGCTCAGCGTGCTCACCTTCTCCACCTGCTTCTCGGTCTGTGGCCCACTGCCTGGAGAAGAAGACATAAAAGAAGGAAGTAAATGTACAAAACGGATAAAAGTATTTGTTATTCTTCAGTAAGCACAAATGAGTAACAACAGAGAAGACAGGAAAGCAATAATAAGAGAGGTATAATAGTCAAGTAAACGCTGGCAGAGTGCGTTCAATACTGCCATACAATTATTTGTAAAGCCAACAATACACAATGAGGACAGCAGGAAGGAACAGAAAAATGATGAGTGTTTTAGTTCAGTTATCGAAAGGAGACTCAGCATAGCCAATCTCTTTGTCACATATTGTTAGCCAATTCCTGCAGTCATTCATAGTCCTCAGTTCTCTTGCCCTGTGAAACTAAAATTTATCAAAAAAACAAACAAAAAACAAACAAAACACAAACAAACATAAAAGAGTTTCTCCAGCTTTTACAAGCCCTGTGATCCTTTATGAAAAACCAGACATGTCATTACCATCTGGTCTAATGACTCATTACCTACGTATAATATCAGAAAGGATTGTTGCCGTTTGTCCTTTTTAAAAAGTGGATTTTTTTATTACACGCAATCAACAATGATATTTAAAAACAAGGAAAACAATCCTAAAAGTAAAATAGGTGAAATTAGTCAACATCTTCAATTTTGGAAGGGGGGGGAAAAAAAAAAAAAAAAAAAAAAAAAGCGTTTGCTCTCAATTCTTGCTTTTTCACATTAGTACTCTTAATTTGTGTTTTTCTTCTCAGGTTTTATCAGTACTCATCACAGTCCAAACAGCATCCACAGCATTGGCTTTGTACTAGCATGGTGACAGGTTAACTTTTGAACAGTTAACCACGGGGGCGACCGTGGCTCAGGGGGTTGGGAAGGGCACCTGTAACCGGAAGGTCGCCGGTTCGATCCCTGGCCTCTCTGTCCTGGTCGTTGTGTCCTTGGGCAAGACACTTTACCCTACCGCCTACTGGTGTTGGCCAGAGGGGCCGATGGCGCAATATGGCAGCCTCGCCTCTGTCAGTCTGCCCCAGGGCAGCTGTGGCTACAACCGTAGCTTGCCTCCACCAGGGTGTGAATGTGAGCGTGAATGAATAATGTCATTGTAAAGCGCTTTGGGTGCCTTGAAAAGCGCTATATAAATCCAATGCATTATTATTATTATTATTAAAAATGACAAAGTCATTCATTTTTTTCCTGATGCGTTTTTAGCTTTTCCCTGTTCCCTCTAGGGTCGTGTCCTTTCACCATTTTTATCTGTCTTTAATAAATAAATGGTTGTCAGTGCGGGCAGACATATCAAGTTCACTGATGATTTTGTCATTCTGTCACTGCTCAGTGATGAAAAAGCCAACCATAGACCAGTGGTGGATAAATTTATTGACTGGATTAACTACAAGGACATGATAATAGACTTTAGGACAAAGTCTTGCTCCATTCTTCCTACAGATTTCTATGGCCAGGCTGTTAAAGCTGTTCAGCAGTACAAGTATCTTGGGACAATAACCGAATAGAAGTAATATTTTAACAAAAAAAAAAAAAAAAAAAGGGAGCCAGTGTAGATAGCACTAATGAACCTTTGAACAACCTTTCTTTAAAAAGTTAGAGGTTTTATGATAGTGTTTTAATATTATTTTCTCTTAACCCTTTCCACTTCTTAGTTTGGATTAAATAACTTTAAAAAATAAAAAACATAAATAGTTTATAAAAAAGAAGTAAAAATACAAGATTATGCAAGTTCCAGGCACGTATATGAACGAGCTCTCCCAAATGTACAAAGTCAGAGCCACAAAGAAAGCTCAACAGTGCAGGTTTCTTCCTTCTAGCTGCAGATTTAAGAACTCATTTGTCCCTGCTGTTGTTGGCCTCCTGAATATAGTGATGTAATTCTAGGCTTTTTGTGTGAGTTGTTTGTGTGTTGAGCTGAAAACTTCACCTTTTATCTATTAATAAAGATTACGTCCCCTGTTGGCTGTTGGTCAGACAGGGTAAATAAATGTTTGTTCCCCGCCTAACAACTTCTTTCGATAAACACTTATCATACATGCAGTAGAGTAAAGCTGTCACCTTTCTAACTGGTGGTTGACCAATACGTTTATGTAATGTATAACAAGGAGTAGACATGTGTGCTCGACAGAAACGAAAAATAGGATTCAACTTAAATCTCAACTTCAGGTTTCTGCACAGACACAAACCTACCTGCGTAGGCACTGAGACACCTAGAGAGCACACTGAGTGGCAGCAGGGGATCCATGAGTGTTAGCAGACGGGAAGGGGATGCGTAGGCCGTCAGCAGGGTAGCTGGATAGGCTGCCACGATGCCATCTGGCATTCGCACGCCAAAAGCAGCAGCACGCATCGATGTCGTCACACATAAGTTGCCTCCTGCACTGTCACCAGCCAGACACACCTTCTCTCCAGTCCATCCTGTAACAAATAAAAAAAAATATAGACTTCTGGTACAAGGAGGGATAGAAACAAAAGTAATTTACAGGGAAAACTTTGAAAAATGAGACAACATGAAGGGGACAAGAACATTTTTTTTTTAAAATACATCTTTTCTAAAAAAGTATGACATTACTGAAATTGAAAAAAAAAAAAAAAAAAAAAAAAAGGCAGTGTAACAGCAACACTATCTTTTCTGTTCACCACTGTGGTACTAGGCAGCTCTTTGAACTACTGTTTCCCCATCTACTTCATAGCCGTGATATTGAGGACTTGTACTACAGCAGTAGCATATTGCACTGCAATCTCTGTTAATTTGACACAGTGTGCTTCAGCGGACGAGCGTACCCCAAACCGACCAGATGGCTTCTTTTTTCTGTTGAAATACTGAGCATCACAACTGGTGTGATAGCACTGAACAGCAAGTAAAGTGCAAGAAGCATACAGCATGATCACTTTCAAAGTGATAAATGAATCCTCTCAGGAGGTACAAGGAATTGGTGAACGCAGTGGAGGATTTAGAGAAGCACTCCACAGAAACCTTCACACTGAAATAGGTGGGTGTTATCCCTTCAACGTGCCTGCTCAGTAATTCTAATAACTTTCTTCTCTTTCATCTGCCTAAGGGACATACTGTTACTTCTGCATACAAAGATGTAGAATATATATACAGACTGCTTCATTTTTAACACAAAATTGTTTCGATTTTTTCTTCTCCGTCTTTTATTTGCTTTTATTTTTTTTAAACCAGAAATCAAAAACTCAAATCTCCTTTTAAATTATTTAAAGTATTCAGACCTGAAATCAGTAGCTTGTAGAAGATCCCTAGCAGCTTATACAAGCTACCGCGATTTGGGCAGTTTATCCACTCTTCCTTGCAGATCCTCTCAACCTCCAACAGACTGGATTGCAAGCAAATGAACTACCATCTTCAGCCATCTCCACTCTCTGGGGTTTAACTGTGGGCTTTAGGACATACTTTGATCCTTGAGTGGCCCAGAAAATGTCTTTCCATTCTTGAAATCATTGCTGCATTTCCTCAGTTCTGACAAGTTATTGCTTATCCTGTCACAGAATTCCTCCATAACCCCATGCTGCTACCACCATGCCTCACCATAGGCTAGTATTAGCAAGTAATGAGCAGTGCCTGGTCTTTGAAAGGTATAAGGCTCAGAGTTTTGCCCCAAGACCAATATGTCTATCAAATCACACTGAAAGTTTATGTCGCCAAAAGTTAACACTAGGAACATTCCTGGTAGTTAATTTCTTTCATTTCACAGTTATTGAGGCCACCGGGCTCCTGGGAACACTCAGATTTAAAAGTTGCTTTGTACCCTCACTTTGATTTATGCCTCAAGTCTTCCTGCAAATATCTACAGAAAGCTCCCAGCTGACTCCATGGCTTTGTTTATCCATTTTAAATTAAATCTTTAGTACAATAAAGTGAACAAAATATGAGAGGGTTTGAGTACTTTGAATTTGCTGTATACTATTCCCATGACTTTAAAGAATAAACAGAAAATATACAAGAGAGATACAAAGCCACACTCCAGTATAAACAATGCTGTGTGATGCATATACCTAATAGGTGGTGGTTTCGCAAAGCCCAGCAGTAGGCATAGAAACATTCCTCTAGGGCGCGTGGGAAGGGTGCCTCAGGGGCCAGAGAGTAGTCCACTGACAGTATGGGAACACCAAGGTCCTGGGACCAACTCTTTAGATAGGGCTGTGTGAAACAGAAGATAAGGATATAAAGAAGTGACTTTATAGAAGTGACTGCTTTTTTATGCTGGTAAATTTATGACACACAACAGCAGCCATAATAAAACAAAGAGGCAGGGAGAGAGAAATAAAAAGAGAAGTGATCGAGGAAAAGCCTGCCGGGTTGAACATTTGAAGAAGGACAAAAAGTTATGAAAATTATGCTTTCTTCTGATGTCATCTGTCTGCTTTCTGGCTTACCGTCTAGACAAAGAGAGAATGAGCACTGCCCTCACAGTCAAACCCATTTTCCTTCTTTTTGCACTGCAATAACAAAGGTGCCCACATGTCCTATTTTGTGAAGTATGAAGAAAGAGGACAAAGAGAAGGAGGTGGTGTGGATATACAAAGAAAATCTATAAATACAGACTCGCTGTCAGAATACTGATCATTGTTTTATATTGTTACAGTCAGGTTAAGTGTTTACTCTGCTTAGGCAGTGACCTTGAAATATGAGAAAGGCACGATGAGTTGTGGCAATATTACTTTTGCAAAGCATTCGCCCTTTCCTCTTCTGTCTTTATCAAATTCCAACACCTTTAACTTTGCTATGATATGTGTTGGTGAAAGCAACAGATTACCATTGACAATGGCAGAAAGAGCACAGTGTGTACATGTTTATATGCTGTCTCACCCCTCATTGATTTAGTATGACAAAAAGAAAAGTAGCAGCTCCAGTAGTCAGCTGTGATGTCTTAAAACTCTACCTGTCATGATAAATCTCGGTGTGAGGACACAAAGTCTGTGTGCATGCAGTCCGAGCACTGAGCAGGAAAGGCAATGTGAGTTTGTGCAAATCAGTAAAGCTGCTCCCAAGGTGTATGTGTGTTCTACTGAGTGAGAACAACAGCCATTACTGGCAGTCTACGACAAGTCAATATGAGTCGATGGGCAGGTCTGCTAGTCAGACAGTTCATCATTTGCCTGCATAAAGGAGCTAAGTATTTACAATTTCTTTTTTCTTTTTTTCCTAAATGCCCCACTGGGCAGAGAAGAGGTGTGTGCATGAGTTTTAATGGGTGGGAACCAGGCTGTATAAATTTAAATGACTCAGGAAACTCTCCTCACACACATAATTTTACAGGGTCCCAAATCTATCCTCTAAGCAGGAATTAACAGGAGCTGCTGTCCTACTGATTCTCAGACAGAAATAGCAGTTAATCTGCAAATACCTCAACATTTACTGAGTGTGGGATTGTGTCCAAGTTACTAAATACATAGACTAAGTACATTTATTCCTGCGATATCAGCATCATTGTGCACTGAGACCACCACAGGCTTCTTCATCTGAGGTTGAACTCTTCATCTCACCCATACACTGGGAGATACAGGATCCAGAAGAAGAGGTAAAATGAGCAGAGCGACAGAAGGCAAAAATGCTCATCTCCACTCCATCATAAAATTTCTCATTTTTGGATTCCTCATTTCTGGGTCTTGGTAGAGGGATCAAAAAGGCAAAAGGAGGAAAGAAAGTGACGTCCAAATACAACTAAACGGAGATGTAGAAAAAGGACACAAAGTGAACAAAAATGATTTTGTGATATCAAAAAGATTGAGAAGGAGGATGTAATAAGAAAAGAAAAGGAAAAAAAACGAGCGCCTAGAAAAAAAGAGAGAAGGATAGTCTGACAAGTCTTCCATTAGTGCCCTGGGTAATCTTTCTCTGCGGGGTTGTACAGTTCTCTGTTAATTCAACATGACAGCCCCACACACCCCTTCTCTGATTGCTCCCTCTCATCCTTTGGTTGCTATGCAGCTGCAGATCAAGGATGCCAATGTCCTTTGCAATTTCACAGAGCCCTGTCTTAAAGCAGCTATAAGTAGCTTGATGCCACATAATGACCACACAAGCACAGGATAAAGTGCAGGGATACAAACTATATTAAAAATCTTCCTATTTATAATCAACAAACCACATTAATGTGCAGTCTTCCTGTTAAAATGTATTTACTGCCACCAATTTAAACTTATGATCAAAGAAAAAAAAAAAAAAGACTAAGGTTTTGTTTTTTTACATAGTAATAATATACAAGGCTAGTGTCTGTGTGCTTCTTTTTTCTACCACAGTGATCCAGAAATTAAATCTAGGATACAAGTTCCTCCTTTATGAGATAAAAGAGGAGTGAGGATGAATTAGATGACCGAAAGCAATGACAGACAAGGGTCAGCTCTGCTGCACCTTACCAGTAAGTAAGCCACAGAGTAAGGTCAGAGAGTCTCTGTTAAGTTTTCAGGGGATCATTATAAAAATAATTAGTCTAAAATTCTCAATCCATGTCACACTATTGACAGGGGAAGAGACTCAGACTGGTAACCCCTCTTCTCCTCTGCTGTCAACTAGTGTCTGTCTCATCAACACTTTAATTAGTTGGGTTTTCATTACAATTAGTCTGAGAAAACATGATTGAAGGGATGAGAGGGTGAAATTAGCTGGATGACAGCTTTGGTGATAGGGGCTCAACACCTGAACTGGGTCTCTAATGTTAGAGGTATATTGTTGTTAGTGCTTTGACAGGTAAGTGCCACCTTTTCTTGGTCTGTGTTCAATTATAAAATCTTACAAACACGCCAATACTGTCCTATACAAACCTCCGTTAAATACAAGGAAAAGCAGTCTATTGAATCTAATCAGTTTTATCATGCAAGACAGAGGTAATCATAATGAATCTCTAGTCAACGTAAAACACTTCTGAAACTGAGCTAAATTCAGTAAAACAGTAGTTTCTCACCTCATGAGACTTGGAGGTCTGTGCCACAAAGCCTCCTCCATGGAAATGGATCAGGAGACATG
This sequence comes from Oreochromis niloticus, assembly GCF_001858045.2. Taxonomy (NCBI): domain Eukaryota; kingdom Metazoa; phylum Chordata; class Actinopteri; order Cichliformes; family Cichlidae; genus Oreochromis; species Oreochromis niloticus. The sequence goes on along the minus strand of NC_031976.2, from coordinate 25,296,950 downwards.
GAGAAGAGGGGAGGCGCTTGGTCTTCAGCCCCAGGGAAAGAGAGATAGCGCCTCCCTCGGAGCGGGACAGAGACAGCAGTGTTTCACTGTCCTGAGAAAGTGAGATTAAAAAAAAAAAAAAAAACAACACCACACACACACACACACACACACACACACACACACACCATTATTAAGAGCAAGAATAATTTAGAAGATGAACAGAAAGACAAATAATCCAGATCTCTTATTTGGGTCTAGTATTTACAGTGTCTATGGTTCCAAACAGTGTCTTATTGCTGATAAATTTTCTACTGTTAGCAACAGGGTACCTTTAAGAAGCAGATTACCCAGTTGTTCTGCAGCAGCTTGCTGACAACCTTTCCTGGCTGCAGGAACACACACTAATTCCCATTCATTAACAGAAACAGGGACGAAGGCTAAGAAAGAGTGTTTCGACTGATGTGGGCTTGTGTTTTGCGACATAAAAAGGACTGTTGTTTGTTGGAGCATGATCAATGTGAGAAATTGTATGTCTGGTTAAGTGCCAGGCTACAAAGAGCAGCTCTGATAAAGAGGGAGTCTCCCAAGAGAAAAAGGGAGGCAAAGAAAAAAAAAAAAAAAAAAAAACTAAGTAAAAGAAAGTAATGACATTGACAGATAAAAAAAAGAGAGAGAGAGAGAGAGAGAGAGAGAGAGAGAGAGAGAGAGAGAGAGAGAGAGAGAGAGAGAGAGAAGGAGAAAGATAATAAAGCAGATTAAGATGATGATTTCAAGCTGCTGTTTAATCAAGAAACAAGGAAAATACCACATATGCCAACAAATATTGTTGAATTGTTTACTGAAAGATTTTTTTAAATGTCTGATATATCCAAGGTCATCAAAAACATATGGAGGAAAACTAACCTATTTCAGTACACTTTCCTAACCACCAGAGTTGGCTACTTAAATATGCATCACACGCACAGATAATACCAAGCAAGATGCAAGTGTCATCTGGTTGACACAAACAACCTGTGGACTGACATAGCACCCAGCACTGGCCGTCTATTTATCTTCTTGCCTAAGTGCTCAGGTTGTGTTTGTTGTCACTGGCTGTCAAAGATTGACAAAGAATTGGTGCAGCTCCTCCAGTGATGCAGACACTGCACTGGGCTGAAGTGATCAAGAGAGCTGAGTGCAAAGGCAAAGCTGGCTACATAGCCTACAGCTACAAGCTGTGGGTAATTACAGAAAGAATAAAATTGCGCCTACAAGTGGTGGGGAGCCTGAGCTTAGCCTTAGAGACACAGTGGGAAGCTTAAGGCATTCAAGAGGGGCTTAGAGCAGAGCAGATACTGCTTGGCATTAAAAGAAGCTAGCTAAAGTGGTCTGGGCATCAGTCTATGATGCTTCCTGGTTGCCTTCTGGGTCAGTTGCTGGATAGATTATGTTGGGCTTGTGAAAGTTTCAGTGGTGCTTCCAAAACAGTTGAAGCCAGTGGCTGGGGAGATGGGGGTCTGAGCATCTCTGCTATGACTGCTCCCCCGTGATCTAGACAAGCAGCAGAAAATGCATGGATAAATGGCTGTCAGTGCTTTACTGCGTATGCCAGTTACCTTGTAACCTGCAAGTCTGAGGTACTTTTTAGCCCAGAGTGAGCACAGACAGTGTTCATTTCCACAATTGGCTTTGTATAAATATCCATTAACAGGAGTTAGACAGTTTCAGTAGTTCCCTTCATTTCCTCAAGGGGCACACTTTGTAAACTGCGCTCCACCTCCACTCATTGTACAGGTAAATTACAGTTTCACGCCGTTGTATCTTTTGCTTTTTTAAATTCTGACCACTAGTTTTGTTGTACTGTTCTTTGTTATTGTGACTATGTTGAACTGTAGCAAAGAATCTGTCCGTCTTCTCCAGCTAATAACTAACCACTTCTCTGACATTTAACCTCTACCATGGAGACAAATGTGGATTGTGTGCGACACAAGGACAGTTTAAATTTGTAGCTGCACTTTTCTATATTCTTTTGCCTTGGTGGTGTCCTTGTGAGTTAGGAAGGTTTCCCTTATATGTTTTGCATTAACAGACTTCACAAATGCTAGCCAGACCAAGGCTGTGCGCAGCCCAAAAAGGTTTAGATCAAACACCTGCGACCGATGCCTCCCTTGCTTCCAGATGAAGCCCTTAAGTCAGATGCTAACTGTCAGTGCCTGCAGTGTATCCTTAGCAGCTTGTGACAAGGAAGACAGATCGATATATCCAGACAATGGACACTAGGATCATGGATTTGACCTCAGTTTCAGACTTGTTACAACCCTACTTAAAATCTTTTTGAGAATAATCGGATCAGATCTGATGAGCGCCAGGGTCTTTCATCAGGTTGTTTACGTCACTCAGATCACAAGTTTGACTTTGTTGTTATTATGTCTCAACCTACTACGCAGGCATGAAAAGCACATTAACGTATTAACGTATTACAAGCCCATCTCTGGCAGTCATCCAAAATTAGATTACAACTCAACATAACAATGACATAGAGATAAGTGTACAGCAAATGCCAGAGTTAGTCTTTAAAAGCTCTATAAACTTCTACAGAGAGTTTGAGATTATAAAGATTTTATTGAATTTTCAAGTATGCCAGTATAGTATGGACTGAATAAAGATTCAAGTACCTGTCCTTCACGCAGGTCATAAGAAATGAGTCTCATCTGAACAGGAGCAGTGCCGATGTGCGCTGATGGTGGAGCTATAGTTACTGATGCTCTGTGGTTGGCCGCCAAGGGAAGGTCAAAGGTCGCAGGAGGCACAGAAAGAGCTCGGTTTACCTTGACTTGAGTGGATGTCATACTGGCAAGACTCTGTGGTAAAAGAGACAGACAGAAAAAACAAAAAAAACAGACATTTAGTAAGAAAACAAGTCAAAGACAGACAGGGGAAAAAGTCCAAGTTTCAGAGCGAGGCAGGCCACTGGAGAGAAAGAGAAACTGAATGAATAAATCATGAACCCCATTGAATAAATTGAATTCCACTCTATTATTACTAACAGCCTGTAGGTGAAATGCATAATGATGGAAAGGTACCATTACCAGAGGAAAGCAAAATATCCCTGATACTGCTCCCAAATTAAAAACAGCACTGTGCAGATCCTGGTGCATGGGTTAGCAAAGATAACTCTTCTCAATTACAGATGTCCAAGAGCGCGCGTCTCTGTGTTTGTCAACAGACAGACACAAAAAACATTAATAGTCTACTCACAGACAGGACTTCAGTTTCAGTGATGTTCCAGAATGTCTTCCAGAAATGGACATCCAGGTTCTGGGTGATGCGGTCAAATTCAGTCCCCCTCAACTCGGGGTCAATGGCATACTTTCCTGAGGTAAAGAAAGAGCTGGCTGCTACCCCTGGAAAAAGTAGGGAGAAGCATATATGATGAGGAGGAGACAGAGATAGGGCAATGGAAAAGAAGAGGAATGCATATTATGATAATGATGGATTAAAATGGAACAGAAACTAAATAGCAAGGACAAAAGATTAAAATAATAGGTAAGGGAGCCACATTTAACACACAGACAAAGAGCAGGAACAAGTGGAGGAGGGAATGAACATTAAAGTTTCAAGTGTCTTGACCCTAGCAGGGACAAAAAAACCCAAAAAACCTGAAAAGGGTGAAATTGGCTTTTACATAGTCAAAACACTAGTCATTTTTGCCACAGGGATTTTTAAGTCTACTGTACTGGGCCCATGGTAAGCCAAAAGGACTCAATTGTATTATCAATCTTCTCTTGCTTTCAACGGTTTGTTTACTGCCCACCATTATGGGTCAAGGATGGGGCAGTAAAGAAAGGCCTTTTATAATGATGATATACAGGCACAGGAACGCTAATGTAGCTTACGGTGCTAAGTGCAGAACAATTTGGCAGAATAAGAGCTTTAGAATAAAAGAAGTTTCTTCACACAGTTATACAGACCACTACAGAGGAATATTATAAAAGGGGTGATGGTCTAGCACACTCACCATATGGTGCAATACCTCCTGCTTCCACTGTGGTGCAGCAGAGAGCACAAGAAACCATGAGAAATGGATAATTCTTTACTGAATGTTAAATAGTTTTCTGTCTGTGTACACACATGCACAATACATGTATGTCTATGACAGTGCATGTTCTTCTCTTGCTGCCTCTGTACATAACCATGTGCATGTTCAAAACATTCTGAAATATAAAAGAAGCACAGCAGCAAGCCCTCAAGATTCCAAGGGATGAAAGAGCATCTACAATCCAAACACACAACATCAAAAGGTACACAGTCAGGGGCAAGGGAGCAATGTAGAAGAGGTGTGGGGCTGGATGAGTACGATCTATGAATGAAAACGATCTGGCTGGATGATGAGAGTGTGCAGACGCAGACAAGATGATGCTGACCTATTCCTGACTGATGCCGCTTGTAGTTTTCTCCAAAGGCCACAAGGCCGATAGCGATGGTCTGAAGAAAGGGCCGAATGGCTGGAGTGAACTAGAGGGGAGAAGGCATGTACAAAAACAGAGAAAATAATTTCAATTCCAGTCCACTATCCACACATTTAAACATAAGAAATAGAACACAAATATGACTAGAATCACTACAAAAGAAAGTGAAAAAAGAATGATAGGATCTCATCATATCAGAGAATTGTAAGACATTACAAATTGATAGAAAATAGATGCAAATGGAGCTTCATCATTTTTTCCCTTTAGTTTGCTTTTGACCTCTGTGCTGTGAGAGTTCAGCCTCCCTTGTTAAGCTCAACTGAGAAAAAGGGGAACTGCTGTAAAGATGACCAAATCATCGTTTTTTTATTTCTCATAGCCTTAACATCTCTTTTTAGGGTCAATTCCTATTTCTAAAATAAAAGCAGGGGAATATACACAGACCAGGTAACAGGCTAGTTGCCTCAAACATAAACAAGTTCTTTCTTTTCCAAAACTAAAGAATACTTTAAAAATTACTATAGAAATCTTTGAGACCTCTATTCTGCAACTAACTAGTCCCAACACAACACAAAATATAAAAAAATTAAAGGTGTAGAGTGCAATATGAAAAGTTTGATGAATGAAAAATGCATATAACCTTTACCAGAACTGTAGCTATGAGTACAGTGAGTTGCTTATCGATATTGTTATAACAGTTTTAAAGCAGAAAACACATTTTTATATCAGCTGTGTGAATTTATTCTTCTTGCCTTCTTATTTTGCTTCATATAAAACAGAATTTTTGACAATGAAGCATAAAGTAGTGCCACTTCTTACTCTCACCACTCCAAAGTTCCCATTGCTTATCCTTGTCACATCATATATGACTGCTAAAACAGCTCATCTCACCTGAAAGCCCAGGCAACGGCCATAGAAGCAACCCTTGTGCATGGATGCGTATTCACGGACAAAACTTTCGCTGAGCCCGCTTTCATCCTGGAAAAACAAATTGCCGTGGCTGTTGTCATGTAGCATGCGCTGAGCCAGGTAAAGCAGGGCACGCAGCTGGCACAGAGCATTACAGTACGCCTCCATTTCCCCTGCATTATGTGCTGCTCGGAAGAAGATGCTCCGGCGGTTGGCTGTGATGTAGCGGCCCTTGTGGATGATGTGGAGAAGGCAGCAACGCACAACCTAGAAAATAAAAAAATGTGACAATAAAATACCTAAAATTAGAAAACATCCCACACATAATAAAGTTTACTTTGACTTGTACATTCAGCAAATTCCAAATCACATTACACTAACCTTAAAAACTTTATTAAGTACTAATATAAGTATTTGGAAACATTCTATTACTGGGTAATAAAGGGATACAATTTTTATAGAATTATATTTATTCTTGAAATGAAGATACACAGCAATACGCATTATTTGAAAAAAAAAAAAAACCAAAAAACAAAACCTAATGGCAAGTCTCCATTTGTGCACTCATTAAAGAGACAAGTCTTCTGGGTGTGCTTAAGTTGTGATTAAGATTAGTGTGGTAAGCCTAAAGGGAAAGGAGAGGATGTGTGAAAGCATGGCTAAATGAGAACATGTAAAAAACTTCCTGCTTCACTGGGTGTTACAGATTAGCGAGAGTGGTACTGCTGGAATGAGAAGGATTATAAATGTGGAAACAGAAGCTAGAAAACAGAACAGGATTCATTTGCTGCTCTACTAGACTCATTCTGTTGTGGTGGGCTGCAGTAACCGAAGGTCATGATGTTTCATCAATAACTGTACAAGATAAAGTACAGTGGATACAGTAGTGGCAGATATTCCGCAGCTGGAGGAATTTATCTTGCCCACTTTGTAACATAAAATCAATCTGTAAAACAAATGGACTGACCTTGAAACAAAGTGATATTCAAGCAAAGAGGTCTTGTGAATAGTTTCTCACAGTGTGGAAAGAATATTGATAAGAATGTATTGCAGCAGAGGTGCTATTCTCCAAGCTGCAGAGAGATTAAATAAAAACACACATCCAAGAGTTCACTTAAACACGCAGAAAGACCTTAAAACATCAGAAAGCCTACCTTGACCAGGGAGCGATAGCCATTAGCTGGTATATGTGGGTCAAAATCAAAGTGATGGTAAACATTAGCAAAGCCAGAAATAACAGGTTCCAGACTGTGAGCGTGCTCCTGAATCTGCTTCATGGCCTCCACCAGCCGCCGTGCAGCATCACCCTGTGACCCCTTGGCTCCCCCTGAGAAGAAAGCTGCATTTTCTTCGCACACACCGTACAGGGCCGCAAATACTGCCTTGGTATCCATCACTAAAAGCAGTGAAACAAAAGGAGAAGGCCAAGAATGAAACAATGAAAGCATCTGGTTTACTGTGGGTAAGAATAACAACATTCTTTTAACGTGAGTATGTATTCCACTGGGGAATGTCTCTTTTCACTTGTAGGGACGCAACTGATGATTTAGGGGTGTAATCGCAATAATTTGCAATTCCTGTTATTAGTAACAATGTTGTTACTAGTTATTAGTAACATTGTTGTTACTAATACCGCTATCCTTCTAATCCCAAATGTATTCTTATATGCTGTGTTTCTAAAAACCTGACTGAAAGCGGGCATCTGCTCCAACTACCATAAAAAGAAGCACTCTGATCAATATTCTGCACCACACCCACAGCTGTAATCAGCATGTAGAAACTGTACCAAGTGGGATATTTTTGGATATATCCTACAAAATGTTCTTAGTCTTATTAACTGAGCCCCTACATCCTGATGTATGGAATCTCATGAACTGAAACGTGTTAAGCAAGGCTTGAAATTAAATGATGTAAACCAAAGCTGCGCACCAAAAATCCACCGAGATCTGGTATCACGCTGCTGGGAAACAAACACAGATTAGTCATACACTGACAAAAACACATAAACAAACTCGCATACGAATCCCAAAGGGAGGTATACAGTTGACAACCATCAGCAGACTGTGTTTATTAAGTGTGCTCACCTCTCTAGCGAAATTTAAAAAAACCAAACAAACAAAGATGTAGCACTATTGCCCTGTTGGATTATCACTGTAGGATGGCGTTCTCCTACTGAGTCACTTGAGACCAGAGTTTCCATAACATCTCTGGGAACTAGCTGGTACTTGTATAAGGTGTCTGGCATGCTGCGATACAGAGGACAAGAAGGGGCATTGGACACACAGAAATCTTCAATTCAAAAAAAAAAAAAAAAAAAAAGGATGAGAAATTCTGGGAGAAATGGAAACAGAAGGTTTTTTTTGTTGTTTCTTGTTTTAATAGATTGACCTTTTTATTACTATGGCAATATGTAGATAGTAATCAGTTCATAGAGTAAATTATCACCACTTAAGTGATGCTAAATTAAATGACAACTCTAAGAATTAGCCTCGATCCTTTAACTTTGGATTTTAAATTTAACTTTGAAAAAGCAATACAGAAAAAAAATGCAGATAAATAATTCTGGTAAAACAATGCCCAAAGGGACATCATTGATTGGGACGCAGACGTAGGCTCTGCATGCTGAAAAGTGAACAGATAACAAAGAGAAATATTGTTTCAAGGGTCAAAGAAATAATGGAGCCCTAATCGCACAATTATTCTGCTATTCCCTGCCATTCAGGAAGAGTAATGGGAGAGGCAATTTCAGACTGCTGGGAGGAATCACGTCCCCCTGACATCTGCAAAGAGACATTTATCAGCCAGACAACTTATAACACAGACAGACACACAAATATCTTCAACTGCCCAGCTGCTCATTTTCCTGGCTGGCATCTGCTTCTCACTCCCCTACTCTGACAAAAAAAAAAACCCAAAACAAAACAAACAAATAAAAAAACAACAACAACAATTTCTTCATATCCTAGAAGAAAGCCTCTGAAGAATCAACTTTAAAAAATAAAAACTTTTGTAACTGTTGAACATTTAGTAATAAATGATTTAATTACATCAAGCAGATCTCCCCTGATTGTTTTAAAGTCGGAAAGAATATGCATTATCTGAATACACCTAATTCCAAGTCCACATTTTACAGAGCTGAGGCTTTTTTGTTTTCCAAATCAGCAACCAGTCATTATGTGCTGTGACATTATATCAACTGTCCACTCAGTTGTGTCTGTTTTAACTTGCTTTTGTTAAAAGCAGAAAACTTCTAATCATCTATAAACACAAAACCCTCTGAATTTATGTGATTTATGTGAGCAATGTTAGTTTCTGCATTTATTGACCCTGGAGAATACAGAACAAATTTGTGGAACCAAAATCAGTGGACTAAACAGGGCAGCATTGCAGTGGGAAAAGGGTTTCTTTTTTTAAAAATTCAGCTTAATAAAGTTCTGTTTATTCATCCAAAGCTTAATGAAGCAGCTTCAGGGCAAATTTCCAACCAGTTCAGCCATGTGAAAGGAATACTTTATGTGGTCTAATATCATCCCATGATTTCAGGGGATTCTGAAACATTATGCTGCTGTAATTCAGTGAGCCACGAGTTTATCATTTAGAAATATAGACAACTATCCTTAAACATCAAGACTTTTTAGCTTTGTAGACTGGTAGGACTTCTCTCTCACTTTTTTGGATTTGTCTCAAAATTGACAGCTTCTCAGATTAACTCGTCCATGTTTGCAAGCAAGCCCAGGTGTACCAGACAAAGGAAAACAATGGCGAATTACATTTATTTGGTGGATGTTTTCCAGAGTTTCAATGTCCCACTAACCCTTACATGTTACGCAAGCATTACTTACGCAAATTCCTGGTAAAGATCAATGAAGTAAACCTAGACTAAGACTCAAAACAACTCAACAGCTACCTGAAGATCTATACAATTCTTGCTCAATTTCAGGATTTGACCAAGAGCCAGTGGATTATGTGTGGACTGCAAATGTTCAGAGCCTGACAACACAGGAAGCAGTCATGTAATGTACAATGACATCAGAATGAAGTACCAAAGGACACACAAAAAGAACATCTATAAATATACTTTCATCTTTCTGCATAAACACATTCACAGCAGTGTGACCTAAAGTGATACAGTGAGTGGTGCTAGTCAAGTAATCACCCAAAAGCCATGCTAATGCAGTCAAACCAGTTTGGGCACATACCCAATATTAAAATTACATTGCCTAATTAGAGCCAGCGGTGCAACGCTCTCATCTGAGCATGCCAATAAGCTTGATGTTGAAAGGGCCTGAACTTTATGAACCCTTGGATAAGCATAAGCTGCTCTGAAACTTGTTTAATGAAAATTAAGCCAGGAGACATTACAACCCTATCTAACTGCAGGGACCAAATCACATGCAAATGAAATGCAAATGAACAAAGTTAGGCAAACCAGTACCATCTTATTAAGAGTTCAAACATACAATGATCCAATAAAAACTTCACCTTTGTTTGACAAATGATAATACCTAGAACAGAGGGAAAAAGGATAGCTGTTACTAGAAAGTAGGGCTGCCACGATTACGTCGACTATTAAAATCGTCGACGACTAATTTAATAGTCGACACGTCGTTTGAAGCTTTGTAAGATCCCAAAGACGCAGGAATAAGTAGTAGGATTTAAGAGTGTAATAACGGACTGAAACAGAAGATGGCAGCACTGCATGTACAAGGATGCCAGCTGCCGTTAAACCCCGAAGAAGAAGAAGCTGTGTCCCAGAATTCATAGTGCGGCCCTGCTCAGTTTTCAACAATGGCGGCAGCTAGTTAGTTTTAATATCACTCTTATTATTCTTTCTGGGTCACAAAATAACCGTTTAACATATTTTCAGGCGAGAATGTAGCTGTGTAAACCTCAAATATCTGCTCAGTTTATCAAGACATCACATATTTTCAAAAGCGCTCCGATGTTTTCGGAGACGTCTGTTACCCACCAGCTCGATAGCTAGCCGGGGTTGAAGGCTCACTAGAGCCGGTGAGAACACCGGACTCCCGGCAAATCGTTTTCAAACCCACCGCCGTCTTTCGCTACTCAGGTTAAACATGATATATAAGTCACTTAGATAACTTAAAAATGATATTGTTTGGCTTTTTTTAGTATTTTATTTGTTCCTGAGTAAATCGGTTTGGCTGAGATTAAAGTTATAGTTTTTACACAGCTGAATAAACGTCAAGCAGACAACTGATTATCAGAAGTGTGAGATGCTCGAGAATATACTCCGGTGTCCTGTTATATTTTAGATAGCAAGGAGCAGACGGCTGAGTTTATTAAACTCCACCGAAACAATCTGCAAATGTCATTAAAATTTAATAAACTATCATCTTGTCTTTATTTTTGGTTAGCACATACCTTAAACACTTAAAGCTGTAAGCTAATGATAGTTATATAAGAGCAGATGCATGCTGGTGAAATAAGCTGTACATTTTACGTCCAATGGATGCATGATCTGATTAGTCGAATAATCGCAAAAATAATCGGTGACTAGTCGACTATCAAAATAATCGTTTGTGGCAGCCCTACTAGAAAGTATCTTGCAAAGCATTTAAACACCTGTCAAATGCTGGCATTGAACCCATGTGTTGGCATAAACAATGGTACATGCATAAAACCACATTCATCTTCAGCTAGACTCAACTACAGACTGGTGATGTTTTGTGAAACCATCTCGCAGAGTTGTGACAAAGTTTTGCATTGATAAAACTTCTCCACAGGTATATAATCTGTCATCTTGCCAGGATTTTCCATAATGAAACACATGCACCCACACACAGACACGCTCACAAGCTGATAACATTACAGGAATGGTACATTTACAGATGGTAAATATACCATCAGACATGACTCACCTACTGTCCTTATCACATCCGCTTTGTATGCATTCACAAATGCTCCAGGCTTCCTCTAGCTAGTATGTCAATACTGAAAATGTCTCAACATGCCTTGTTTCCCATATTTTTGTAAAACAAGTGGCCACTGAAAGTCCACTGGAACCATTAAGCTGTACCTGTTCTCTCCACATTAAAGATGGATGAGAGTCAGCATTAATAAGTCATGTACAACAACCAACACCGACAACATTACAGACACATAATGTTCCCTGTGGGGCCCAAAGACAGTGTGAATTGAGCATCCATAAAAATACCTGCAGACCGCCATTGGCATAACATACAACTGACAGGATGAAGTAGTAATGGGAAAAAAGAAAAACTGAATCGCTTAAAGAGAAAAAAGTAAAAGTGTTTACCAGCATCTGAGTTCAAGGCTCTGTCCATGTCTGTGTCCTCTCTTCCACAATGAGAGCATGGAGGGAAAAAAGGAGAGAATGAGAGAGAAAGAAAAAAAGATGCTGGGGTTGCCTAAAGGAAAGAAAAAGTGATTTCCAGCTCTGTTGTCTTGCTCGCTTGTCTTTGCGATGTATCTCTTTACCTCTCAGACGTCGTAACCAGAAGCAATATGCTGCTCTTCCCTGTGTTCTCTGTTGATCCTAACCATGCCTCTTTTAAAAGGACGGACTGCAGGGACGACCCTGGCCCAGTTAACTTTCTCCCTGTGACTCGAGGCTATTTTGCTATTGGCAGATCAGCTTGCAACTCCCTGTGACCTTAAACTTAATTGGCAAACTACAACCATAAGATTATGATATGATAGCAATATTTTAAATGTTTGTTTTTTAATTTTAAATATTTAAATAAAAATAGAACAAAGTTTACTTGTTACCAGGAACTAACAGTTAGACTTTTTAGGAACAACTACATAAATACTCCTAAGAATACCTTCACAAATGGTTAGCCCAACAAAATTCACTTTAAATTTGTTAAATTATCAAAACATTACGATTAATTAACTAAACCTTCCACCACTTAGCACTAGCAATAGCCTAACCCATAAAGCATTACACCTAAAGAGCTAATAATACTTGAGTGTTGTGACCCCGTGTGTTAGAGTTTTGAGTATTTGAAGGGCCTTTGATACATTTGTGTTAATTTAAGCATCAGAAACATGCAGTTTGTGCCAACTCTTGAGAAACACTAATGTTCAGGGATGAATGCAGGACGTGGACAGCACGTGAACACCCAAAAACAGATGGTGAAAACATGATTTGAAGGATATTTTTCTTGGGGAAAATATGACCTCAGTGAGAACTTTTTGACTGATATCACAGATGACAGTTTCATAACTCAGTGAATGGAGACATGAACCTTCACCTACTTATAGAAATACTGAGATAAACAAACTCACGAACACACACACACACACACACACACCTCCATGACCTACACACAAACACAGAGACATATGCAGTACACACAGCATACTGTGCAGCAGAACGTAAGGCTCTGCTGCATTCTCTCCCAGTGCCTGCATCTCTCTCCCAGTCCAAAGATATTTTTGAAATTGGTGCTTCTAAACTGGCCTTAAGTGAGAATATGAGCATGAACTGCCTAACTTATGCTGTAAACTTATTCTGCTCTGGAGGTTAAGTACAGGTTAAGTTTCAGATTAAAAAACGACAGATATGAAATCACCACCTACTGACCGGAAAAATAGTGTCACCATTCCAGGAACATCACTCAGACCTTTGGGCACAGACACTAGGAGGGGTTTAAGTTTTGTTTTTAAAAAGCATCTTATATTTTGGTTTTGTTTTTAATTTTATGTCCCTGATGAGCATCACTAAGAAACAGAGATTCTTAGTCACAACCTTATTCCTTGATTGTTTTTTCCCCTCTATGCTGAAAATCTAAAACAATTTTATTATTTTTATTGTTACCAGGGTAGACCAAGTGAATCCAGATTATGAAAAAAATACCCTGGTACATTGAACTCGCTTTGTAATACAGGGCTCTTCTCATTTTCTTAAGCAGTTAAGAAAATGGACAGATGGATGTTTATTTTTATGTTAATTTTCAGGAGATATAAAAACATTTTATAATGAGAAACAGATGTAAATAATAAAATGAATGTGTAGAAATCTGGATTTGGACTGACTGTGAGGACCGGCTCACTGCCCCATGGGAATTCTTGTCATTGCTTGTAACACCTGTGCTTTTCCAAATGTCAAGTGACTGCAGTGAATAGGCCTGTCATCTGTAAAAGAAAGCCTGTCAGCAAAGCTAAAAGCAAATGAAAAGTTTACATAATTTAGAGACATTAAAATGGGCAAAGAGAAAATAAACTTAAGAGCTTTCCTTTTGTCTTGAATATAAATTCTCACTTGAAATTCCTTCCACTCAGAAAACACTACCGTAGTTGTTATATAGAAGTATCTTCTCAATGTCAGTTTGACTTACTGTACTGATCTTGTCTAAGCCTTTTCTAACTCATTGGTGTTTGTTTCCCCACTTTATCAAGCCTAAACAGACCCATGCTGTCGAAAAGTGGGTAATTATAATCCCAAGCACATAAAAACACATTGGCTGTTTTTCAAAAGGCACCATCCATCACAGCACAACCTCTGAAAGATGGTCTCTTTACATACGATGTGACAGTTCCAGATATGTGTCATAGTCAAAGAATTAAATCTATAGAAAGACATCTTTGTCCAGGGCAAAGGCAAAACAGAAGAGCGTGCAGCAGGAGCCCAGTAGTATCATGAGAAGGAAGTTTTGACCTTCCTACCAGGCAGAGCACCTTCACACGCACACAAGTCCAAACTCAACAACAGGAAACTTGCAACAATGAGCCTCCACACCCTTTACATAAATGGGTTCACCTAAGTTTTATAATATCATAGCATTATAGGAAAAGAAAATTATAAGTCTGATGATAAGATCTGATAAAACCTGAGCATGTTAGGAAATTTCCATAACAAGTAAGATTAGGGGAAGCGCTTCCTATCCAATTATAGGGGCCTACAATACACAATGTCATTTGTTTAGATAGCAAAGACAAAGATAAGATTCAGACTGCGGTCAGAAATATGGCTTTTTGAACGTGGTGGGCTGGACTGTTCTTAAATACAATGAGACAGAAGACTAGTCACCAGACGAACAGAGCAAAATCGAGAGTGTGTTTAGTAATAATAGTACATCCACAGTCCCTACGAGCATCGTGCTTTGAAAGTCTGCCACCGCCTTTCAGAGGCTTGCTGTTAGTCACGATGTGTCACCCTGCTCTTACGTCACATCGGTCGAACTAGTGACAGCGTCACCATCAGTCGACCTTAATCGATTAATGCACAGTGCAGTACAACTATAAACTCCCCCTTTGTGTGCATGTATTACGCTCGCAGCTTTAATCTGGTTAATCTAGTCTCCTCCTCTAGTGGTTGTTTTTTGCGTACCTGTTCAGGTGGGTCCGGTCGGTGTCAGCGGTCGACGCTAGAGTCACGAAAAGTGACAAGTGAACATAAATACGAGCACGTGCTACATACAGTATGTGTCCCGTAAACTAAAGTCTATTACATAGATAACCTGGCTGCTAACGTTATAATGACTACTAACGGTGTGCAGGCGGCTGCTACGTCTAAAGGATGCTCTAACTAGAGACATGCCAGCAACAGAGTGTCACAGTTTGACTGGACACTTCTTTCACCAACAGCTCGCACATGTTAACTCAGCGCCTCCCTTTTTCTGTCATACAAGAATCATGAGACTTTTACTGCTAAAACAGACCTAGCGGCAGCTACCAAAGGACAGCTAACTTAGCCGCTAACGGACGCTAGCAGGAGGACACAGCGTACAACTGGGGAGGGGGGGTGTTATTAAAGAGACAAGCCACAGAGGGAGCTTAGTAGGTAGACCAAATTTACAAAAAAAAAAAACCCTCACCCACTGGACCCTCTTTGTGTTTGGACGAGCGCCTTCCATTCACACCTTTTTCCAGTCTGCTAGTCCCACTACCCTTCTTGCTGGACGCCATATTCGCCCACTCTGTTTACGCACCGCCTCTCACATCTCTTATAACAGATCTACCTGGGAAGCCATGAGACCACGCCCACGCCAGAAATGTAAGCCAATGAAAACCTACCTCTGTTCAGTAACCAATCAGGACAAATCAAAATTTCGTAAGTGCCGCCCTACTCTCTTTATTGTGCAACCCCCTAAAAGAAACAAAGCCTTATCCTATTCACTGCACACAGAGGGCAATTGTATTACTCAGACAATTTATAGAGAGATTTGATGGATTTTTTAACATCATTTTATTATTCCAGCACTCACAGAAATAGCAAAAAGCACATAACTGTTGCAGATGCACGTCAATGAATATTTAAAAAGCCGACAACGCAACCTGGGGTGCATAAGTAGCCTAACCAGTCTGACCCGTCATGTTTTTCTGGAGCCTGTGTGCAAAATTAGAATAAAAAAGCTAAAGCAAAACACCCACATATATTTAAAAATGTAAATGTGTATATTTAAAAACATCATGAAACAAGTGAAAAAAAGTTTATAGTTGATATGTTGATAAGCACGTATTTCTAAAATCCTGGTTGCAGACCAGTGGATATTGTGTTAAGATTGTTTTGACAAATACAGTTTAAATCTTAAAAAATAAAAACCTTCAGAGTACAAAACTCTGAAATCAGAGCGTGCTGTAAGAAGCCTGCTATTTACATGTAACACTCGTAACCGTCTGTTCTTCACTTTGTTTTATGGTTTCTCCAGCTGGATTTCTTCCTCTTCTTCCTTAATGTTGCCCACATCCTGGTACGGGCCCTGTGCTTGGGAGCGTTCAATCTGATCGTATGTTGCACAACAGTCATCCAGATTTAGCCCCTGGTTTTTGATAAAATGAAAAAGGAAATCATGCAAAGGCTATTATCAGTAAAAGATATACACATCAACAACAAAAAGAACTAGAAATGGTGTTCATTTCTTAGCTCCTGCTTTCCTGCTTTGCCTTGTGTAATGGAAAGAGATTGAGAATATGTAATGTTGACCTGATATATATTTTCCTCTTCTTTCTTTGCTTTCTTTTTCTCCAGTTCATTAAGCTTCTTTGACTGTAGGGCAAACCAAAAGTAGTAAATCAGTCAAACGTTGCAAATTCCCATTGTTGACAGAGAAGAAAGAAAAAAAAATCCATGCCAGAGTCGCACAGCTCTGGCATTACTTTTTAATGCATGAATAATACATTAAAAATAATGCTCTTGTGGGTAAATGCTTGAAATTAAGGATAGCTTCAACAGTAGTGCTGCTGATCATTGTATAATAATGCAACGTTCTGACCTTGAACAGAAGAATGGCAGAAGGCAGCATCACACACAGTAATAGTAAGAATCCCTCAGCTATCAGGATCTTGTTTTTGGTGGTTTCACTCAGGTTTATGGTCTTCTCCATTGGCTCTAGGAATGCAGAAAGGGTTCAGAGGTCAAACAAACAAATTAGCACTTGCACATATTGGTTTTTAAACACGAGTTATCTTTTTCCACTTTAAGTGTGAACACGTGAATCCTGCGTATTTGTTAGCCTGCATATGAGAACGCAGGCCAACAAAATCATTACTTAAAAGCCTTACCAGGAGATTTATTATGAGACTGATAGTTTTGTTATATAACTGTTACATTTAGCATAAGGATCACAGTTAAACATACAATTGGTGGTACTGTTAGGTCACGTTAACAGTGCAGGTTATCGCACACATAATCCCTCTGACTGGCAGTTTTATGTTTCCTCATCTACCATCTGGTTTTAATGAGATTAGTGTGTAAAGAGGCCTTTCAGTGTGACTAATGCCTTTGCACATGACTGAAATGACATGACTGAAATTTGATCTAATTTTGGTGCTATTTAAAGTGAATGAATGGTGCAGCATACTGCAATGCAACAACCCTGAAGATGTAAAGATGAAATAAGTTGAATATATATGGATGCTGCCATTTTCACAGCTCTTGGACAGATTAACAATAACAGGATTTATGGCTTATGAAGTAGTGACAACCCCCCCCCCCCCCAAAACAACACATATACACACGCACACTCACTGTAGACACGCAGGTAGGTTCCATGTGAATAGATTTTAGCATTCAGCACACACTGGTAAAATCCAATGTTCTCCAGCTGTACTTTAGTGAAGTGTAGCACGGAACAATATATTTTTACAGAGTTTGACTCTTTGGTCTCTGATTTAACTGTTTGATTTAACACCACCTCCTGAGTTTTGTTATGATGGCGGATCCAGGTGACATTCGCTATCCTCGACGGTGATTTATAGCAGCATTCCAGTGAAGCGTTTTCAGAGACTGCCACACTCAGTGAGGGTCTGTCTGGTTCTAAAGTCAGGTCACCCCAAGCAAAATCCACTGTTGAAGAAAGCGCAAGTTAAGACATGTTATGTTGTAGGACTTGTTATCGAGGTCTCCGATTATTTAATGATGGCTGCATATAATGTCACAACCCATATTCAAAACTGACAAAGTATTAAAATATGCTTTAAAAATGCCAAATGATCTATAATTGTATAGCATAAGTAACCAGAACGACTGAAGCAAAAAATGTCATCATGATAGCACAGCCATCTGTTTTGACAGGAAATGTGGTTCACTGAAGCAGAACTCAAAAGGGTTAAACAAACTTTAATACATGAGTACATATATACTGAACCGATATGTAGAAATATGACATGCTGAAACAATTAATCTTTCAAAAACATAACTGAGATTTCTGAAATATGTAATAAACGGATGATGTCAATGATTACTTCTAAATAAAACAAGTCCACATACTTGAATGTGTTAAAAAATATAATCTGACTCACCCACCAAGCTGGAGAGGACAAATATTACAACCATCCCCATTTTCATAAGCCAAAATTCAATCTAGAAATAAAAACGGATGAAATTCTGATTTTAAAAAAAGTTTTAAAAAATTCTACACACAGCGCTGCTTCAGTCTTCTCTTCTGCAAGATCACACTGGTGTCTTGTTTTTCAGTGGCAGGATTTATGCTTGAATAAATTTCCACCAGCCCACATTTGCTTAAGTACTGCATCCAAACAGTTAAAAAAATAGAACCTTGTTTTTTAAAAAAAGTCTGAAAGTCTGTTGAACATGCAAATAGCAACTAAATGCTGCTCTTAACTGAAAATTGCTAATATCAAAAGTAGAAATGGAACAGTTGATAGAGGGACAATGTATTGTATTTCTTCTTTTCTCTGAAAGCAATAACTCAGGAGACAAACTGTTCAAGCTTTGAAGTAAAAGTCTTACTATTAAACATTTTGGAGCCTTGGTCAGTCGTTTTTCTTTTCAGTGTGCCTTGTGATTCCATTGGGTGAGATACTGGCAGACTATTTCAGTTTGGCGCCGTGCTGTTGTTCCTCCCACTCATCACCACTCTGATTAACATTTAAATCCCTAACATTTAAACATCTACATTACCTGCTACTGAGATGAATACATATCATCTACAGTGAGTACAGGACCCACTAGAGGACATCAAGGCCTCAGGCCACCCTCTGAAGTCTGCTGAAGGTCATTTTGTAGGACTCTGGGAGTTCTCCTGCTGTTCCTCCTTGCACAAAGGAGCAGGTACCTTTCCAGCTTTCTTAAAGTAACTGCCCGTCTCCTGGAACCTCCTTCATGCTCTTAACACCATTATTGGGAGACACTGGAAACCTTCTGGCAATGGCAAGTATTGCTGTACCTTCCTGGAGGAGTTGAAATACCTGTGCAACCTGTGTAAGGTCCCAGTGTTGCCAAATTCTAGTAGTGACACTGCTTGTTATAGCACCTACTGGAGGGGAATAGTTGGAAGAAGACCTCACAGTCCTTTGTAGTCTGTTCTTGTCCTGTTTGATGGCTGATCCAAACCTTCCAGTGATATACCTGGATTGTTGCAGAGTGCACCCATCAAAACTACAAGAATGTCAAATTTAGATTAATCAGACAAAAACAAACACTTTGTCTCAAATGAGGTCAGACCCATAGGTGGAGAGTTTCTGGATCTTGTTTACCTTTTTTGTTTTACAGTGGAGCTTTGTTTAATTGGTGCATGCAGTGTCATGAACTGTGTTCCTGAACTAATGCAGTGCTTTCCACTACAGAAATCTATTGTTTCAAACAGCTTTGGCTTAAGATCCATTTAATGTTTTTCAGCCTTGTTCCCTGTGTATTAAAAAACCCTGTAAATTCTTTGCAATTCAACATTTAGAAAGAGATAGCTACTTGCACATAAAGCCATCATCTTTACCTTTTAAATACCTTTCTGGGACTTTTTGCACAATTAACTGTATATTGCAGATTAATATAATCAGATTTGAGATTTGACACATTTTTTCAATTAAATATTTAGAATTTAAAGGACTGGAATTTACATGGAATCCCGATATTCTATATTTCATGTGTTTTTAAAAAAAAATATGCACTGTATATTTAAAAAAGAAATGTAGTGAAGCCCAACTATGGTTGAACCCTAAACAATTGTCATGATGTTCTCCCAACTGTAAATAAGAAAACAGAAAAAAATTTCCCCAGTTTATTAAAAAAAAAAAGAGAGAAAAGAAATAAAAAAACAGAGCGTACCACAAATTTCTTTAGGTATACATCATTAAAGAGCATCTTACACAATAAAAATCAAACCCAAATACACAGTATAGTTCTTGCATATACAATGTTTATAGATAAGATGGCAAACACCAGTATGGCAAGGAGCAGTGTCTATTTCGTTTTTTTTAATATACTGGGCACTGGTCGGCTGAGTTGGTAGAGGGCTTACATCCTCACTATGGGATAGAGATGGACACAAAAATAGTGTGATGAAGCCCAAGTTTAAACTACATATAGAAACAACCCTCAAACCTTAAACCACCCAACCAGAATCCTGGCATGATTTTTCTCTGCTTACTAGTCATGTTTCTCATTGAGGTACACACACAGCAGTGATTGTGTTCAACTAAAGAGTCCTTTATGAAGCAAACAACTTGATCGTTAGAACAAGGCACCACTCTATAAATAAAGTTTTCTATACATTTTGTATATGGAATACATGAGGAAAAGCATTTAAAGGAGAGAGCGCGAGAAGTGCCTGTCGTAGTTGTTGAGCCAGTGGAGACTGAAGGAATCAGCTGATGCTGTTGGTAGCTGGACTCCAACTGCCTACCACCTACATTAATAAAAATTGAAAAGCACTGTGGGTAGCCTGAGGACAGAGCTGGTTGGCACTGAATATTTTTTCTTTCAATTGATTCACAATCATAAAACTGCAAAGACAAGTTACAGGCAAGTCCTGCCTCTCTCACCATTGTGGAAAATGCATAGTAAATAATTACAAAAGCCTCTGTGGAAAATACTCCCTCCCCAACCTACTTAAGTGACTCAATACACAAAATGTGGGATAAAACTGTGCAGTAGAAACAAGTGATTACGCAATTAAAAGGTGTGAGTGTGTTATGAAGAAGAGTGTGTAGCTAAAAAAAAAAAAAAAGCTTAACACACAGAGGGGAGCTATTATTATTTTTTTGTCTTTGTCTTTTTTTGCCTTCAAACTACATTTATATACACTTCCAAAGAGCAATACATGGAGAGAGATGCTAGAATCATATATAGAAGACTATGAACACTTAAGTGATCAAAATGAGCAAACCCGGTGAGGTTCAGTAGGTTCAAAGGTGGCATTTGTTGTTGTGGCAACAACAACAATAAGAATGCATGTCAGGAAGTGCTCCTGATTACAGTGCTGGTAAGAGTGATGTTGGAGTGAGTCTACAGTTTTCCTTCCTCCAGACCTTCAGCATTTCCTTTGTGTCCTCATCTGGCTGCAGTATTGCTGCTGTGTCAGTATCAGCCCCATATGTTCAGCTTAGTACCAGGGGCGTGTGCGGTGCGTCTCTAATCCTCTATAGCGCAACTTTTTTGTTCAATGTTAAACTTCCCAGTCCTATAGATTGTTAATGTCTTATGACTAATCCCAAATAATCTAACATTTTTCATCTTGGTATTTTCTTTACATTAACTTTTAAAAAAATTGTGTTTTTATTATTCAATGTGCTTTTCAAATCCCTTCGTGTTTGGGGTGAAGAAAAGCAGCTGCTGATTCCAGACTGCATTACTGAGCCACCATTCCTGCATCAACATTTTGTGACACGCTACTACACAGATGATGCACGTCACTAATAAAGCTAATGTACAAATGAGGATCTAGCGGTTTGCTGTTACTTCTTTGGTCCTGTGTGCACAGCCCCAGTTACGCCACAGATCAGAAATTATATTACCATAGTCAACTGCTCAATAAAATATCACCATAGCTCAAATTTTCAATATACCAGAGATGAACAGATTTTTTTTTTTTTAAATCAATCTGATCTCATAATACGCCGAAAAGTATAACCCCAACTAAAGTGTTTTGGATGAGCATTTAGGAACCCTCTCTAAAGCTAAGTTGAAACTTCTGAAATGATATGAGCGTGGTAATACTGAGCTCTCTATATATTTCATATATATACATTTTTCTGTATTTTTTTGTTTTTTAATATAGGGGCGCAAATCCTAATCTCCTACTTTCTACTCTCTCATGACCATCAAGTTAAAGGTATCTAAGAAGCAACCACCTTGAAACCAGTTGCCAGTTCTTTCACTTTTCTATTCCACTCTAATCTGCTCTACACACGCAAGCTTCGCTTTTGTTTGTCCTGTCCGACATTTGCACATCGCTTTTTCTTTCTGGCCTGGCATTGTATCAGCTTCACTCAGGTGAAGAAGCTCACTGACACACAAGGACTCAAGGGAATAAATAAAAGCGGTACATACAAACAAATCTCCACTATTAACAGCAAGATTACTTATACTGCCACTATTTATAAATGATTTTTATGTGACCTAATTACAGTAAGAATCATCCAAAGAAATATATCCTTAATTAAAAAATTTGTAACGCACATACACACACTTTCTTGCATGCATCGTTTCAATAATGAGGGCTGCCTTAATAACCATACAGAATACAGAGCTAAAAGTAACAAAATTAGCAATAACTGTGTGCGTTCATCTTGTTTTGATTAAAAGTGCATCTCTGTTTTACTTTGGCATAGACTAGAAATAACACTATATATCAGTAGTAGTATTTCAATAGACCTAATGCTACATTGGCCATTTAAGGCTCTCTCTTTTACTGTACATTTGAATTTGGCATTACTGTAAATTATTTTCCATCATGCATGTTTCTGGTTTGCGTATGTGTGTTACAGCAGACTCAAATCACTATATTTTCTTAGGCAGCAACTCACTAACAGCAAAATATTGCTTCATTTCTTTTGGCACCTCTCACTAACAGCATCCTCAAACCCCAATTTAGCATTGTTTTTTTCTTTTTTTGTATAGCCCTCTATCCAGCATGCACGCACACATACACACCTCCCATGTTCCATTACTGAACCACTGCACTGTGCACAAAGCCCTTCCCTAAATGGCCAATTGGTAAAAGGAGAAAAAACCCCCCCAAAATAAAACTTCTGATTGGCTGCAAACAGCTGACATACACACCCACACACATACACACATACACCCACACACACGCAAGAGGGGGAAGAAAAAGAAATGTATCGATGGTCTGGTCATAGATGTATGACGGTATAGGAATTTCCAGGAAAGCCTCTGAAAGTCACTCAGTCCAAACCAGCACCAGTCAAAACCTGCACAGAAAAAAAAAATCATTAAAAACCCCCCCCAAAAAACCAACATACTTTTTAATATAAATCCTGTTTTTTTTTTTTAATCTAGTATTTTTGTAGTCTCATTTTGATTCTTCAGACTTTACAGTCACAAAAATGCAAATGCAGCTTGAGAAGAGCTCATAAAAATGCAGGTGCTGTCATCAGTCACCTTCAAATGTTGCCATTAGCTCACGGCCAATAGTCCCAACTACCAGCAGTAAGTGGTTTTTGTTTTTGCCTTGGGCTTCACCTCTCAGGCCACGTACAAACTGCCCCAACTTGTTTATGGATTTTGCTTGAGATATACACAGTTTAACAATAACACTGCACATATTTTTCAGGGTGAAAAAAAAAAAAAAAGCTGTCCAAAAGCTAAACCTGATTCTTTTAACCTTGTCCATTCGTGAGTGGAAATGGCTCTATAACATTAATCATAATGACAATTCGATACTTAACATGACTATCTAGTTTAGTGTTCTCACCTAACGGCCAGCAGGAGGCATTAAGGTGGGTCACTGGAAGCTGCCCCCCTCCAGTGAGAACTTGGAAAGGGCTTCCTGCAGCTTGTGGTGTTCCTCTTCTACAGTCTGCAACACACAAAATCAATATAACCGTAGGAACTGAGAACACACAAACACACACACAATTCAACCTTCTCCTCTTAACATCCTCTCTTCGTCTCCCTCGCTGCTTCTCTGACACATCCCATTGCAAGTGCTGGACATAATAGCCATTTTTAGAGAAGTCCAATTTCACAAGGCAATTTTCAGCAAAGCAATAACAGCAGCAGTTAAATGGTTTTCTATTCTCTGGTTTCTC
The DNA here is from genome assembly GCF_001858045.2 of Oreochromis niloticus. Taxonomy (NCBI): domain Eukaryota; kingdom Metazoa; phylum Chordata; class Actinopteri; order Cichliformes; family Cichlidae; genus Oreochromis; species Oreochromis niloticus. The sequence continues at coordinate 25,273,170 of NC_031976.2, read as the reverse complement.
TTTTGTGCCATTTGGCCCCATTTGTCCACAGCTCACTCCTTACTCAAGTTATCCCCACTGAAATCTTCATGCCCAGCTCTGAGTCTCTTTCTAGTCAGTTCCAATCTTTTGTTAGAGCTGACATTTCTATCTGCCCCTGTCATACGTCCTGCTCCCTGCTTACAGTTTTCTCTCAATATTCCCCTCCATCTCCCCCTCTGTTCACCTGTAGTCTCTTTAGTTGTTCCTCCAGGCTGCGTAGCCTCCTGCACACTTCCTCCTTCCTCTCCTGGGACAGCACCAGGGGCGCGCTGATGCTCTCATCGTCTCCTTTTGGGTTTTGACCTTCTTTGTCTGTACTCATGGGGTTCGTCTCCTCAGCTACTTCGTTCGTGGTCTGACTTTCATCTGTGGATAGAAAGATATAGTTTGAAAGTGTCAAGAGTCAGTAGTCTTTAAATTATAATAAATTCTGACCATTAATAATTAGCATTAAAAAAATCCTTTGACATTGTAAGTTCCTTGTAATAGTGCTTCAAATAGAATAATACACACATACACAAAATCCTGCTTTAATGTGAGGGGATTTGCAGTCCTGCTTTTAAAATGGATATACTGATATCTAATTGTGATATTAGAAATACTTTAATACTACTGATGAATGTGTACATTATTTTAATAACAATATGAAAGGAATTAAAACAAAATTACTAAAAAAATATAATATATTACATAATTGTATGTAAAAATAATAATAATAATTATTATTATTTCTTAAAAAATTAGATAACAGTGGGTTTTTTTGAAAAATAAGGACAAGGAACTATACACCAGAGCTTTCAACTTTAAATGCTTACCGTAAAATCAATTCATTAAGAGGAGATGGTTAATTTTGCTTAGCATTAAGACTGGAAACAGTTAGCCTTGCTGCATCAGCTAATGTTAACAACTCTGGAAAGTCATTGCTTAAGAAAAAAAAATATTCTGTGAACTCATACAAATAAAAGTAACAAGACTAAGCTTAGCTCTATTTAGCTTACAATTATGAGTGGTATTGAGCTTCCCTTCATCCATCACTATTAAATTATTCTTTTAAAAAAAGAAAAAGAAAACAAAAACAGGCCAAACCTGTTGACTGATGCTGTTCCACATTTTGCCCAGGGCTCTCTGATTGCCCTTCTTCATTTTCTTCATCAGGTTGTGAATCCTCTGATAGACTGATGCTGCCGATCAGCAGCCTTTTCAGGGACATGACTAACAGAAGAGACAGATTTCATTGGTTTTATTAGGATAGGCAAGCTACTTTGAAAGAAAGTAAATCCAAAAAGATATATTCATGAACTATAAATGACTAAGTACAAGGAAGACCCCTATTCACCTTCATCTAATGCACTGTTAGCCACTTTCTCCTGATCGTTTTTGGTGTGGCCTATCAAGTCAAACCCTTTGTCAGACAGGAAATCAATCAGCCTGTGCCTGGGATCGGTTGACTTTTCATCTTTCAAGTTGTCCTTATCTTGATCTACAGACAGAAATAAGTCTTACATTTTGCTTGTGTCTTTTTGAGTGTGTAACAATGGTAAATTGGTAGGTGTTCAGTCACAAAGGTCTCACCGGTGCTGCTTTTCAAAGATCCATTCTCAATTGGGCTCATAGGGGCATTCAGACTAGAAGAAAGGGAAAAAAATGTAAAAACAAGGAAATGAGATTTTTTTTGGATAAATAAACTTTGGCAAGATATGATCTCTCACTTTTTCAACAGATAACACACACACACACACACACACACACACACACACACACACACACTTACCTGATGGGACTGAAGGGAGGTCCTCCAACTACACCTCCAGGAGCCACCGTCAACTTCATCGGTGCGTTGCCGCTCTTCTTCAGGTCATCCACTGATTTCTTTATCACTTGAGTCCAACTAAAAATATGGAAATGCAGAAAAAATATTATTCTGCATTTTAAATTCAAAAGGAAACATGATTTATGAATACAATTTTCTTTGACATTCACCTTTTCATTTCTCCAACAGACTGAGCCACTAGTTCATAAATCTGAGCGCCGCTTTCCCAGGTAAATATCACGTAGAAAGCCTTTCGATCTGACAAAACAGGAGAAAACAGCAATTCAAAGACTGATCTTACAAATAACGTGACTTTCAAACTACTGTACTGCGGTGCGCTGCTAACCTGTGGCCACATCACGGAGGAAGACTGAGTTCAGCTTAATAATTGGGCTCAGCATCTGCTTGCCCTCCTGTGCTGCAATGTTACTCTTACTCTGGCATTTGAGAACCATCTTGTCATCCTGCTTCTGGAGAAGCACCAGTAAGTCCGCAAGCAACACACACTGCACATCTGAAGGACAGGGAACAGACAGAGTGGGACCTTCTTGCTGCGAGGCAACAGGCCAGCCCTTATCCCCACCATGCTGCCTATTTTATTCTAATTAACTTTCCATATTTCAGTAATTGAACTAAAATGATATTAAAGGGGAGTTAAATAAATCACTATGATGTCAGTTAGCTTGTTTTTTTGTTGTTGCTGATTTTGATGTTCATAAAAGAGAAGTGAAATACATAAAATCTGTATGATGTTCCATAAAATCTTTTTTTTCCCTCTTTTTGAAAATCTCTTAATTTAAGTGTGAGAAGTATTAAATAAATGATAGACAAGTGTCTCTAAAGCATAGTGGTTTGAACATTTGCCTAAGAACCACAAAGAGACAAATCCATTGGAACTAAATTCAGGGAGGGGACATGTGGAGCTCACCACAATGTTAAGGCATTTATTGAAAATAACAATGTTCAAAAATGACTTTGCAATATATTGAAATGTTTGACCTTGTTGCTGTAAAAGAAAGGCCTGTAATATAGAACATATTTACCAACAGCCTTTTCTTTGGTGACTTTCCAAATCAGCGGTCCTTCATAAAGCATCTTCTTCTGAGTCAAGTCAATGTTCTAGTACAGACAGAAGGAGAATAATTTGAATATGTTCCAGCAAAATCTGGGGGAAAAAAAGATCATTGTGACACTGAAACCTACCTTATATTCACTATAAAGCTCATTACTGGGTTTCAGTCCTGATGTGTCTAATTTACGCTGGTATTCCCTCAAAGTCTGGGAGCAGAGAGAATGATTAGGAGTCAGACTGTGGTCTGTCTGATAGCATAGCACAGAAAAAGATGTAGTCTAACAAGCAGTGAGCTACAGAAGTCTCAAAATTCATTTACAGAAATCCAATTGGTGCCAAGTTACCACACAACTGTTGGCTGAGTGGTGAATTGAGCATTTCTTACCAACAGGTTTTCCATCACTTTGACTTCCTCGTTGACGTGGTTGAGGATCTTTCTGCAACACTCTGCACTCTTCTCAATCGCTGCCTTCTCTGTTAGGTCCTCTGCAGTGAGAGAGAAACACAGTGATGAGGAAAATACGTCTTTAACAGCAAAGCCCAGACAAAAGCCATAAATCAAGAGTGTAACAAAACACTCTCTAGGAAAAAAAAAACAACCCAAAACTTTCCACTGGTCCCACTGGTGGTACCAACTTTCTGGTCACCGTGTCAAAGTACTCAGGAGGGGCTCAGTGTTATGGGTCATGCATCAACCCCTGCAGAGGGGTATACTTTGAAGCAAGAGATGACAGCTATCACAACTCTCGCAATTAGCAACTTTCTTTGTTAACTCAGGCTTTCTTTCTTAGCTTTTGGGGGTACTCTGCCACTTGACTTACACACAAAATGGACCAAGCCTATTACAGGGAAGAAGACAAGTTGTTTTAATGGAGCTGAAAAATATAAAAGATTTACAGCAACAGAACTCTGCTGATACTTCAAACGAAGGAAGAGAGGAATCCTGCTGAAACCTCTTTAGGCTCTAAATTCTCAATTCTCGCCGCTTAAAGAACATCGCAGTTCTATGTATTTTCAATTCTCTGTGGCACTGATTCAACAAGTTGCTGTAAATACTCTGTGTTGTGCATTCAGAGATGCGCTTTTGCATATCTTGATTGTAAAATGGTTATTTTGGCTACTTTTACTTTTCCATCAGCTTGAAGCAGTTTGGCCATTCTCCAATAACCTCTGTCATCAATGAGGCATTTTTGCCCAGAGAACAACCACTCACTGCATATTTCTCTCTTTTTTGGACCATTCTGTAAACCCGAGAGATGGCTGGACGGGAAAATCCCAGTAGATCAGCAGTTTCTGAAATGCTCAGACAAGCTTATATGGCACCAACAATCATGCCAGGTTCAAAGTCACTTAAACCACGTTCCTTCACCATTCTGTTCCTTGGCTTGTTATGTATATAACAAATAGAGCAACATATAAAGCAAGTGAGAGAGAGAGAGATTCTCAGCAGGAGGAGCATGTTCATGTATGACACCACAAACATCTAACACAATCACTGGTGATGGTGGTACTTCTGATTACATTTTCAAACCCAGATATACAGCATTATATAGTTACTCTATACTTATAGAGTAACATGATGATACACAGTGTTATGAAAATGTATTTGGCTATCTTACATACCAGGAAAGAATAAATGTAAAAAGCAAGAATGCAAAAAGTTTTACAACATCGATGTAAATATACTGACACATGAAAGTGAGCCACAAAAAGGCCAGGGACAGATACAGACACACACCTGTGTTCTTTGCAATATTCTCCAGCAGCAATGGGTACTTGGTCAGCCTCTGCATCTCTATGGGAATGATGTCCTTGAGCTGCAGCCTGCGGCACTGGGGCTTACTCTCTGCCTCCTGAGATCAACACACACACACAGAGTCAGAATGCGAACACTTTTGTGACATTTTGCATTACTTTGCATCTGCATGTGCATCCATGTATGTCTCTGTTCAATCTCGGGGGGGAGGGTACGTTAGTGTGTATGTGGTACCTGTATGAAAATGTTGAAACGTGGATCTTTCTTCTGCCTGGTCTTGATCTGGTCCAGGGCCCATGACTGGTGGCTGCAGAACCGGGCTGTCAGTTTCTGGAACCACTCCCCCTCTGTACCACCAAACTGAAACACACGTGCACACACAAACATTACAGTTAAAGATTGTATTGTGGCTAGTGGTAAAAAAATAAATAAAAAAATAAATAGATAATAATAATACTAAAGTGTGTCAAACTCAAGAAGTGCAGAAAAGGCTAAGAGTATAATAATATAATGGTGTTGCTAATGCAGTCAATTTTTGTACTATTATAAAGCCCATTTATTAAAACACCCAAATCCTTTGTTTCATTTTTACAGTAAGAATGTTTAAAATGAACTTGTTGGCACATACTGGCTTTGTACAATACGTACAGAAAGAAAAGAGAAATATTGTATGATGAAATGAAGTGAAAGACTATGACGACTCACTCTGTTGAGCACTGTGGTGCTGACGGATTTAACTATGAAGTTGTTTTCCAAACGCTGTTTCTTAAGGCTCTCGTAGAAGTTACCTGAAATTGAAAGTTAGAAAAAGACCACTGATTTATAAGTAGATACTGAGCATATTCTCTTTCCAAAAAATGTGCTGGCAATTTAGGCAGCACTATGCATTTGTCTTGTATCTACACTTGGTACTATTGGCCAGAACAAAAATAGCGTCATGCTTTTTTTAACGACAGTGCACTCAATTACAGGTTGTATGTGCAGTTAGTGATTTCACTAATGAGTAAGGAAGAGTGATATTTGCATAATGGCATACTCATTGAAGGAAGGGTGCTATATTCAGCTGTCTGGCTGTGTTTACAAATGCTTCTTTGCAGCAGCACTTACTGTGCATTTCAGTGATCTCATCGAGGTTGGGGAAGATGGCAGCCAGCTCGGTTGATGTGAGAAGCTCTTCTCTCTCCAACGGTCTGACAAAGATCACCTGAAGGACACTCAGCATTCGCACATGTGCGTGCTCTGTTGTAAACAACTCTGAGAGGAAAGACAGTAGTAAAAGTATGAGTGATTACTAGGAAATTTAAATATAGCCTATACTGTAAACTCCTCTATCATCTTATCAACTGTTCGTCTCTCTCTCTCCTTCTTACCATTGATGACTTCCTGCATCTTGGTCTCCTTCTTGGTCAGTTTGGACAGAGCCTCGGGAGAAGCCAGCTCTCTCCAGTTGGGTGGATCAGACTCAAACTCCTGCAGCCGCGGATCCAGCTCCTCCACCTGTGGGCAAGGGCTGGTGGGGGAGTGGCCAGGCTCTGGCGCTAAACTTAGTCCTTCCGGGCTGAGGAATGAATGGGGGGGCGAGAGGGTTTTACTTTAGAAGAAGAACTACAACTTACACGAAATGCGACCAGTCAGTTATCAAATTATGTGACTCTCTTCCTGGCAGCACAGCTGGAGGCTGTTGGCTGTGGAACAAAAGTAGTTGTGAACAGCTGGCCTTTCTACATGTACATCAGGGACATGTTAACATTAGCTAATGTAAGTATACTACAAAAGTGTGTAAAATATCTATCAGAGGAGCCATTTACTGATGTCATTATTCTTGTAATTTAGCCACATGTGTATTAGAAATAGCAGGTAGTAAATGTTTACTGACAATAATACAATTTCAGTAGCTTGTGATAATTCGCCAACAGGCAATGGCTCAGCTAAAACCGAACAGATTTTTTGGCTTTAAAGTCATTCAAGAATAATTGATATTAAATCTGAACTTTAAAAAAAAACATCATTTTTTATTACTGTATAAAAACCTAATCAAAGAAGAAACAGCAAAATTCTTTACGTTTGGAAAACAGCAAGTAAGTTAAGCTTTAATAAAGGGCACTTAATGTTTAGCAAATGGTCAATATTGACCGACCTTGTTCCCCTAAAGAGCCTCGTTATCATTGTAAATGAGAGTGCTGTTTAAATGCTTCACTCCCGATGCTCACAGCACAGGTCAGCTATTAGAAAGCAACCTATCTGTCAGGCAACTGTGAGACAGTAACAGTGCCAGAGTGATCAATTTTACAGGAGAAAACAGAAATGTGCCTTTTAAAATACTTTCTACTCATTCACACAATTAGCACTCTTTTCTATGAATATTTAACAGATATGCCTCCTAAGTGATCTTCACAGTGGTGAGCCAGGTGGCTTCAAAATGATTTATTATTTTTACAGTGCTTCCTGATTATTTCAGGACTGCTGCACTGATCCTACTTCAACTTGACATCCTGTCTGTCCCTGCTGTGCACCTCACGAGGAAGAGAGGCATTAAGAGAAGGTTTGCCCATCTTACGGATGGAGGTGTTGGGGGGTGAGCGGGGCAGGTGTTGTTGTCGTGGCAGAGGGTGGCTGCAGGTCCACATCGCTACGGGAGCGAGACTGTTTGGCCCGAGAAGAGCCACGCCGTCGAGATGACTGTCGGTCCACACGGGCACTTTCACTGCGTGCCACTTTCCTACTGAAGGGGTTGAAGTTGGGAAAGGATGTGGGAGGAAGGAGTCAGTTTGAGACAGAATAAAGAGAAATGACAGGTGGAAACAAAAGAAAGCAACAGGAAGAAAAGAGGAAAATGTGTGGATTTTAAGAGGAAAAGGGAGGCCAGAGAATAAAAAGAAAAAACAGAAAACATGGTAGAAGGAAAAGACAGATGTACCAGTCATATGAAGATAGGTAATTAGGATGATAAAGAGGATGAGTTAAATCAATAGAGAATTTACACAAAAATATAAATCACATCAGCAAAAGGTAGAGAAAAAGAAAATGGATAACAAGCAAATATGCATGATATGACATGCATATGCTTAGATAGTAAAAGTATATTTCATACACGGCATTAAACTGCCAATCTACAAAAGGTATGTTAAACTAGCCAGGCATTGCTTGTACTTTGTGGACTATACTGTACAAGTTTTCAGTTTTGCAACTTTAAGATATCTCAGCAGTTCTCCAGTTTCACACAACGTGCATAACAACTAAAAAAAATCCAGCTAATCTCAACAGTCAGCTAATTCTTTCACAAGCAGGTTAAAAATGTTTCACCATGTTTATGTTACGTATCTGCAAAGCACTGTGAAGCTCAATGTGAGCATGTGCATGTGAGTGTTGTGTTCTGTGTTTGTGTGATATGCGATCAGTATAAGGCCTGAAGCATGTCCATGACTCTGTCAAGGCGCTGACACCCACCTTGTCTTCCGTCTGCAAAAACACGGGACACCACATTGTTACACACTCGCCTTTACACAACTATTGTAAGCCACAGTAACAACCATAACATACAAAAAGCACATCCCACCATAATATCCTAAACTCATTTTAAAACCTCTGTCAGAATAGCATGCCAAAAACGATGCCAAAGCCCCTGGCACAACATTTAACACCACATACTGTGGAGACAAGCAGGACAAAGGACGGGCCCTGACCATGGCAACAGACGGAGACACCTTGAAAAGCACACAAAATAAAAAGCTCTAATGAACTAAAAACACTAAACTAAATGTACTGTCTATGTTTGACTATAAATGCAATTACACAGTGTAAAGTTTTGACTCAAGCCTGGCAGTAGAACAAATTGCTAATATTCAAATTCTTATAAAGCTTTTACTTTGGCTTAACATGGCTAATGGCTGTGACTTAGAAGGAGTCACTATTGATGCAGTGGCACTATTATGATCACAAATATGTAAGTATGGATAAATATGCCTTTTTATTGCCAACATGTACCTCAATCCCCCCAAAAAAGAAAAAAAAAAAAAGATAGAATTGCACAGCTGATGTCTATATGCGACAAAACCTGCAATAAAGCTCTGCTGTAAACATCAACAAGAGATGCAAAGGACGCAGACAAAAAAAAAACACAGAAGATATTTGAAAGAGCACACGTGCCATTATGGAAAAGAAAAAGGAGAGAGGGAATGAGGGAAGGAAAGGCAGAGTGCTGGAAGTAGAAGGCTGGATTTGGGTTCACCTGATCGGGGTCCATCTCAAGACTGAAGACTCTGTTAGCTAGCGAGCAATGGGCAGCATGACAAAAGCTAGCACACAGCAGGGACAGACTGCTGGGGGGAGTTTTACCACGCTCGCCCCAGCCTCAGCAATTCAAACATTTCGTTCCCCCACTTTACCCTGGTCATTCGTATCCCATAAAGTCTAATTATAATCTGATTACATCTCTAAGTCTGTGAAATGCCTATAATACACTGCAGATATTACCTCACTCCCTAGACAATAGTCGTTATTACTATCTCCATCCTTCTCACCTTTCTTTCTCCAAAGGCTCCTCAGGGGGGATGTCACTGGGTGAGATGGGTGAGATGGGCTCGATCGGCCCACCTGCAAGCCCAGAGGGCAAGTCATCTTGCAGAGCTGGAAGCTCTAAACGATTGCTTGGGACAGCTAGAAGAATTGAAAATTAAATTAAGCATTTTCCTGTTAAATAAAATTGACTTGAGCAAACAAAATAATGTAAATCTTTTTGCAAGAACACATCAAATCACTCTGAAGACTGATATAATATAATAGTTATAGAAATTTTATGTGCCCATAAAATGTCCATGTGTTATATTTTGTGTACATTAGTATTGTCGGGGTGTGACTTTTAGGAGAATGAGAGTTTAGCCCAAATCGCAACATGTTTTCATTTTAGAAAAGAGTTTTAAACGGAAAACTATTTCTGGCCAGATGAATGGTTCACCATCATTTCAAATAATCTCCTGAAAAAGCATGTCATGACACTTATATCTCATAGGCATGTAGGTAGCAGCAGTCCGATAAAATACTAAAAGGTCAGAAATGACAAGCAAAATTTGGCCTATCCACACTAAAATGTGGCCCTTGAGCCCATTATGGGTCTTAAAACAGAGCAATGTGGGCATCAAGTGTAAATGCAGCAAAGTTTATCGTTATAAAGTCAAAACCTATTAATTAGCACAGACTCACAGGGACACCAAAATAACTGTAGCATGTCTTGTTCATCAGTATCAATGAGCAACCTTACCATCACTGTGTGACTCTACGGTAGTCGTGCTGGTGGGGTGGTTGCTTGAGGAATCAACATCTACCGCAGGTTGCACAGGAGGGTTTAGGCTGGGCTTCTTGTTCAACGATATAGTGGGAACTCCAGGGTCATTCGGGGTGGTTTTAACGCCATGGCTTCTGCGATCAACTGACCCTCTATCCCTGTCTGCTTGAGAGGATGAAGGAAAAAAAAAAACCAAAAAAAAAAAAACCATGACCACAAAGAACCTCATTCACTTAACAACAAACAAACAAAAAACAGCACACAGCAGATTTTGTAAGTCAGACAGACAGGACTCCTGCAGCTAACAAGAGGACTGGTTTGACACAAAAGTATATCAACAATGTTTTAATTTAGATTAATGCAAGTCTCTGCAAGACACAGAACAAATGGGCAATCCTGAGTTAAAGTGTGAAGTCTTCAGATACTAGATTTGGATGGGTATGGGTTAGGGGGCCACACAAGTGATTTTAGCCAACCAGTTCTAAGAGTTGAGGAACACCCATTTAGCTTAGGAAATAGTTACGAAAATTACGACATTTTCAGTGTTTAAAGTGCTAGTATAATATTTGTAAAGAACCACTCCAATGCACAGCATCAATTAAACAATGCTCCACCCACATGCTTTCCTGGACTGATTCAGGACATGCACACATGCTTGCGGGTTAATTAGTACCATTCTCATTCTACAAGTTAAAAAGCAGAAGGGGAGGATTCTGAACAGTGACTACCTTCATCCACTTTAATTTTGGACTCAACTGTAACTGGAAAGAAGGGTAGGACAAAATATTTTCATATCCACATTATTCATCAACATCACTTAGCAAATTTGAAAAGTCAGTATAATATATAGTTTAGTATATTAATTATAACACAGGAAAAATCAAAAATTGGTACACACCGATCCAGTTTTGGAAACCAGGAAACACTCTTGAGCTTTTGGCCTTTGGGATGTCATCCTTATTCTTGGGCTGCAATATCACCAGGTAGGAAATTAAAAAATAAGGTGAAATTAAAATCAGATCAAAAGGCTGAAAAAATACAAATTCAACTACAAAACGGTTTAAGAAGAACACTGCAGGTCAATAATTGCTCTGCAGTGTTCTGATTGTTGATGCATTTATTTAGCTTTCTAATAGGATACCGATGTTGTCAGTTTATCTTACCTTAGGCTTTCTATTGAAGAAACCTACTTTGGACTTCTTACTGTCAGCTGCTCTGTTTTTAACCCCGAGGTGTTTCATGTACAAAACCACAGCATTAAAGATGGTTTGGCTAGTGGAGAAACAAGAAACTTGTGTTAATAATAATATATAGTCTTTACACAAATGAACTTGCTTAAATGCCCAGAATATATATCTATATATATTATTATATTTAAAGTCCCTACAGACGCATACGTCCTCACATTAATGGCAGCAAAAATACCAGTGTGCTTATTCTATCTCCAAGTAATACAGTTGAGACACTTAGTTTAAAAAAAAAAAAAAAAAAAAAAAAAAAAGATGAACTGCATGAAAGACTAGAAGGAAAGAGGGAATTGGAGAGTTACAGATGTCCAGAGGAGGAGCATGAGAGGAGGAGCTCAGAAGAGAGGAAGGAAAAAAAAGACACACAAAGAGCTGAGGAGATATTAAAGGAGCTAGGAAAGGGAGGAGACACTGGGGATGTGCATAGAACAAAAGTGCATCACATTACCAGACACTGCACAGTTTCTCAGAGTCTGCCGCCTGAGTACAAGGCGTACAGTAAAGAATTTGAACTGAAGAGGACTAGGAGTCCTCAGAGAGTAGCCTATAGACACTAAGGCAAGCACGACAAGGTTAGTCAAATATATGCACTAAGAGAATATATTGTCTAATAAGGACATTAAAAGAAAAATTAAATGCAAATAGAATAAAAACGAGTGCAGTGACAATACAGAAATAAAGATATATTTTTGGACTGGATTTTCTAGCATACTTCTACAGCAACAAACATTTTGAAACAGTATGACAAATTTTTGGCCGGACCACACCCAGGCTTGCAGAGGTCAAAGCTGCTACACAAAGAAGAAAAAATATACATAAACACAACAACACCACTGACTCACCATTTATCCTCATCAAAGGCACCTGTTGATCTGAAAGAAAAGAGACAAGTGTCAGCGATGTCACTATTGTAGACAGAAAAAACAAAACAAAGAAACAAACAACAAAAAAAGTAATTCTGATGCTGCATCTAACTCACCTCTTCCTTTTAGGTAACATTTTTTCTTTCTCTTGCTCGACTAATTATGAACTCTGTTTTAGGCCTGTGGAATCTGAAGTGATTAAGCTTTTCTTGATACAACTCGAAACTGATCGTTATGCTGTTGGGGTCAGAGCTGCAGCTACTGATCATATTCTAAGAATCCACCAAAAAAGGAAAGAAAAACTAAAACAAAAAAAAAGATTAAAAGTGCAAAAGATGCATCAAAAGCTACTCTTCTGCCTGCACTTTAAATTTTTAAACTCAACCTGCACACTTGGCGATTTGCAAATGAAAAACCAAACTGCTGTCCTCAGTGTCAAAAATTCTCTGCGCTGGTTTGTCTCTTCAGTCACCCGCCTGCAAAGCAAAGTCAGAAGTGCTCCAGCGCAGCGGAAATGTCTATTTAACCATGTTTTTGTCTGATGCAACATGCAGGCAAGACTGTGGAAATTGGATACTGATGTTTTGAGATGAACATAAAGGATGGGAGGGGTTTCCCCGGGATTTCCTTGCATAATCCAATCACATCGACTGGTTGCCTTGTTCGCTTCACCAAAGAGACCAATAAGAAACAGATGGGGTGAGGTTACTGTGTTGTGGTCAAGAATGGAGGGAGGTGTGTGCGCGTGAGTGCAGAGGGGTGACTGAGTGCGGGAGTGCTGGAGAGGAATAGCGAGCAGGACTGAATGGAGTGAGGCTGAATGAATCGTTTGTGCACTGGAGATAGAGATCCAACTGTGTGATAGTAATTGAGTGAGTCAAAACTGAATTATCACGTCTTTGATAGAGACTCCTTTGCAGGCTTTTTGTGTCTCCTCCACTCTCATCGTGGTTATATTCACAGGATGAGTGCTGCTTGTGCACAGTGCACCTCTTTTCATTTCTGCTGTTCTTTTTTTTTCTGTCTTTGACAAGATGAAGTTAGACAGTCTTCTGCCCCTTTCCCTGGCCTCCTCTCCCTCTCTGTCTGACTCATTTCTTGTAGAGGATAACACATTGTAGTTTGCCACGGGGTCAAGGATAGATTAACTTTCCCCTAGATCTCTTACTTTCTTTCTTTAACTGTGTTCAGGGCAGGAGCTATCCAGCATCGATAACCCTCTGGCCCTTTCTTTCCCTTTGTCTCTTCTGCTGTCTTACCCCCTCCACCTCCCACTACCAGCCCTCCTTCAGTTGGCAAAATTCCAGGGGAGAGCCTTCCTGCCAGCGTGGCACTACTGACTCCATTTTTCTTCTCCGCTTCCTCATGTCTTTCTGGCTCTGTTTTGTTGTGTTTCAATCACAGGTCCCTTGTCAGCTTAATTTCATCAATTACCTGCTTTATACGCTCTGTTTGGAAATGGATTTGTGCACGACTAATGCTAACGCTTTCCTTTATAGTTTTAAAGGAAGTTTAGAAGCAAGATAAGGGAAAATTAATCCAAAACTACCAGCTTTAGCCAACAGATCAGTCATCTTCATGTGCACAGCAGAAAGTAATGGCAGAGAAAATAGCTCCCAAGAACATCGAACAAAAAATTATTGTAATATGTAAATTGGTTACCCATTCTTAGTACTCATTGGCATTTTAAGCACACCCAGCAGAATCTCTATGCAGAAAATGACTTGAACTTCACTTTGTGGAGGCTGGATACCTGAAATATTTGTTGAAAAGTGGAGTAAAACTCACTGTGTCTCCGACATCTTCTCTAGGAGGTTCTCAGCAACAGACTTCTCCTTCATCTCCATTGGGACACGGTCGGTGGGATAGTGGCTGTCCACGTCATTTAGCTCAGCCTCACAGAGGGTCATACCCATCATCCTCTTTTGCCTAGGCAAGACAGAGCAAGAGATGGGAATCAAGTTTAGCAGAAACATCTCAAACTTTTAACACTAAAAGGATAAAATGAAGACAGCGTTGTGCAAAAGTATCAGAAAAACACAGTCAGCTTTTGATCCACCATGTAATACAGACTGGTAAGTGTATGGGTAGCAGTAGCATCATTTGTCAGCATCACAGTGATCCCAAACACACTGCTAAAGCAGTAACAGCACACCCAGATAGAAAAACGTACAATAGAACCAGTCATGGACTGGTCTCTCCAGAGGCCAGACCTCAACAACACTGAAGCAGTGCGAGTTCATCTTGGTGAAAAAGTAAACAAAAGGCAGATAGCATCCAAAGAAGAGCTTTGAACCAATCCTGAAGAATACTTAAAGAAATGACAAGAAAGTCGCCTAAAGAGGTTTAGGCAGTGTTGAAGGATAAATGTGGTCATACCAAATGGTTCAAACTGTTTTTTACCTTGTATACTGTATTTCAATTTAAGCTTGAACATTTTCCCAGCAGTGTATAAAAAAAATGAGGGGTGGTTCAAGACTTTTGTGGTTCAAGACTTTTGCAAAGTACATTATGCTTTTCTAATTCATTAAAAGGTACACATAAATCTAGGACTGAGAAATGGGCAAAAAATTGGGCATTATCAGCAACAGCTGACTATCAACCTTTTAAATTATAGAAACACCTACTCATTTTTTCTCCATGACCTTCAACCTTCCTTTGTCATCTTACTCTCAAATGTCAGATCAGTGTGCTTCATATGGATTTTGGTAAAGAGTGGCCTGCATATTTCTGTTTACCTAAGCAGGTGTCATTAACAGGTAATGTGAATACAAGACAACCTTTTGTAGTGTTTACACATAAAGATTTCATATTGAAATCTTTTCAGATAACTTTAGTGACTAATGTGTATTAGTCACTGTTGCAATTCTAATTGGAGGAGGGCTAGATTTTATAAATTACATACCTACAATCATGATATGCACGGTAATGTTAAGTTCACATAACCGTTGAATGTTGTCAAATACTAACATTCATAAAAAGCTTTAGACCTAGAAGTTGAATCCAATTAATTACTTTGAAAAACTGTTTGACATTACTTGAGTAATGCTGAATTGTAGTTATTGGGTTAACCATGCAAAAGAACTGAGATGGTAATTTAAAGCAGCTCAGTGTCCAGATAGGTGTTATTACACCCTTTAACTCTGATTTCCAACAACAAACAATAGAAGTTTTTGAGATCAAAATTTGAAAATGATTTTTCAGCTTGTTTTGAAGTAACTCACTGAAAATGTATCAAAGACAATAATAAGACAGATCATCAAACGGAAGCTTTGTTTTTTTAGTGAGGAGAAACACCAACAACACCAACCTTTAGATTAATAAACAGTGTAATTATTATTGTAGTTATTTTTTAAAAATTAATTAACCAAAGTTTCAAGAATGTCCCTGATCACATATCAGCCATTAATCCCAACCCTGGATGTTCTAATCATGTTGTGAGATGCCTGTTGTGCATTTAAAAACTACTTACCAATTTAGTAAAGTATGTAAAGACGGAGTAGACTGAGTGGAAAGACTGAGTAGAGTTCTCACCTGAAATCCTCCAACTGTTTGGCCACTTCAGCAACTTGGACGCTCTGAATCTCCTGAGCTAAGCGCTTTTGGTTATCATCTGTGAGCACTTCTACACGGGATCGGTCTTAGGGAGAAGACGGAAAAGAGAAAGGAAAGAGTGAGTCAAAAACTAGAGAGAAACAAAACAACAATGTACTGACTTAGATTTATAAACATCACTGGAAAATAACTTACCCAACTCAGAGTTTACGTGAGATGGTACAGCCACTTTCAGAACCTGCAATGTGAAGCAAATGACAAAAACACACAGAGTGAAAAATAAAAAAATGAGATACGATTCAGACAACATTCAGACTAAGATGTGCTGACTGACAGTATGGATTCTCGGTTTGTTTTGTAAAGCACTGTGGTGCAGTAGCTACATGTCACCACAGGGTGGCATTTTAACACAGGAAATATAAAAATAAGAGAAAAAACAGATACTCCAAAGGGGGATGCTCTGTGTTCATGTCAGCTCTGTCATTGACATGAAAATAACCACATGGGCCAACTTTACGTCAATAGGTTAACAGAGATGGGGGTGAAAAAAGGAGGGACTGAGCGAAGATGATTCCTTCTACAGGGCTTTCCCACGATCCTGACAGGAAGCTGTGAGGCTGTATGGGCTGGCAGGGAGTTTGACTCAACTGATAGACATGTACAGTGCATGAGCTCTGAGGAGCAAATATAACAGACAGTAATGCGGGCCAGGTGTGCAAGACAGATACTGTACAGACAAAGCAAACAAAAACATTGGATTCCTCTCTTATATGTTCATCCTATTTATTGAGCTGAGCAGCTCAGTAAATTCATAATTTTAGAAAAATAAAACACAATATTGTACTGATAATACAAAGGCTACTTTTGTCTCACTAACCTTAAAGTTAAGATGCTCAAAGATAAGTTTAAAGCTAAGAATTATGGGAATATCAATGATCTAAAAATACATAGACAGGGAGCCAACCCTACAGTCTGTTATTATGGGTACATTTCAAATCATGCAAGCAGAACTTTGATACTTTGATCATCCAGGCCATAGGTGTCAAACTCTGGCCCGCGGGCCAAATTTGGCCCGCAGCCTAATTACATTTGGCCCGCGAAGCCATGCCAAATTACTATTAGAGCCGGCCTACTGGTATTATACAGCTAATATATATATCGTTTAGTATTAAGCTTTGCTTGTTCCATATTCAGTTTTTCAGCAAAACTTGTTTGAGTCCATAAGAAAAGATTCATTCTTATATCTGGAGGAAGATTTTTTTTTCAATAAATATTAATGTTAGCCCACGACTTTGTTCCAGTTTTGAATTTTGGCCCACTGTGTATTTGAGTTTGACACCCCTGATCCAGGCCATGAGCCAAAAGAACCTGAGGGAAGAAATCATTTTAGTGTCTATCAAATATTATTTTTTCTTACAGTGCAATTTTAACTCCATTTACAGCAAAAGGTAAATAAGTACAGATAAGATAAAGATTATAAAGACTATAAAATACTTTGTATTTCATTATCAGAGTGACTTCATTCCCTCTCTGTTCTGTGTTTTTTTTTGTTTTTTGCATGAAGTCTGCAATAAATTTAATGTTTCAAGCTTTACATCTTTATCTCTTTTTTTGGCTGTGAAACATTTGGGCCAACTTTTGATAATTGAGGTGGCTTTAAAAAAGACAGAAATGTTGTGTAGTCTGCTACTTACTGCACCCTTGTCCAAGAAGGTTGCGCAAAAATCCGTAAACTGCTTTTTGGTCTCTTTGGCACTGAGGTTTTTGAAGAGTTCAGCATGGAGGTAACAGAGCTGACAATGGGGAAAAAGACAATTTTATTTAGTACTGAATAGCTCCAAAATCTTTTAAAATAACTACTTGTGCCAATTTATGACCACAGCTGTCACAATTTTATTTGACATGACCACTAAAGATCACAAACACACATCACATAAAGGCATGCCAGACATAAAAACCTAACTTCAGTTTGACTCGGTGTGCTTACATGTCTAACACAAAATGACTGAAATCAATTTAATAGTTGAATCCTAATGACAGTATCCCATAAAGTAGTTATTGTCCCCTCCAGAGATAATCATGCACATACCCCAACCTGCATTTGTGTAGTGGACGCACTATAACCCCAAGGCAAATTGAGCAAGCAACCACTGATGCAAACCACCGATACAATTTTTTCTTAAATGCTGCAGAATTACAAATATTTTGTAAACAGACTACACCACTCATGTCGTGACAAACATGAGGGAAAAGCAGGGGGGTGATGGAGGACATCGTGGGTGTGAAAGGTGTAACAGTACCTGGGTGGGTCACGTTCTCTGCATGCAGAATAAAGGGAAAAGGACAGGCATGCCTTTTATCAGCACTGACACACACACTCAAACAAACCTTTTTCACTATTCCCGTGGGGGTTACTCATCGGTATTATGCATTCCATGGTCCCCAATTTAACCCCAACCAACAACTAATTCTAACCTTTATCCTAAATCCAAATATTAACTCTGAAAAATAAAATTGGACTCATAGGTAAAACAGTCTTAATCCACACTGAGGTACAGTGGACATCAAAATAGCTGTTTCATGTGTTTCACACAAGCCAGACAGAAATTGATGACTATTACGATTTGGATTTCATAATTAGATCATATCTAAAAGGTGATATACTAACATTTAGAGTTACTCATCATTATCGTCACTAACTTTGTAAAAATATCTTATCAGTAGCTGCTCTGTGGAAGCTTGTGTTATCTCAGTTTCGCATAGGTGGTTGGCTGTAGTGGACCTTGCATAATGTGAGTTCTCACCAGGGGAGCAGGGTCAAACTGCAGAATGACATGTTGCAGGAAAACCAGCAGGTGGGTCGGCCGATTCTTCAACTGCTCTATGTTGTCAAAGGTGTTGGAGTGGTCCTCCACAAACTGAGACAGACAAAAATAAACAGGTGTAAAAGGAGATGGAATAACTTATCTGAGATTTGATGATCAAGTAACATTCGGTCCTTCATGTGCCACTGTTTTCTGCACTCACCTCATTCAGATCGTTTTCAAAATCCTCATCCTCAGCCCCGATGATGCTCATGGCTGGGTTAGAGCACTGAGGTCCAGACACACCCTGCTATGGAGAAAGAGGCAGGGAGGGGAAGAAAACAAAACAATTAGCAAAAGTTATGTGCTATACTTTGAAGTGGTAGGCCATCTCTTTGACGTCCTGGGCTCCCACTGAGCAGAACCAGACATAAAGCCAGATTACAGTTTACACACAGTGAACTTTCCCAGTGTACTACAAGTTCAAGCAGAAAGATGGGGAAAAATGACACAGCTTCTAAACCAGCCTTCTGGAGAGAGATCGAGACAATCCTGATGCGCCATAATAGTTGTGGTCCTTGTATTAGAATCAGAGACCTGCTTTAAGTCGAATCCCATTCATACAACCCAAGAAAGACACAAAAATTCAATGCATTGTTTATTTTTCACTAATAATGAGTGCTATTAAATAAAAATGTATAAATGTTTTTAAAGAAGATCTGTTCATTTTACATTTAATGCCTGTTAAATGAAAAGCTGGGGTATGCTTACCAATGTCCTTACTACTTCTTTTAAAAGGAACTATTGCTAACTGGTTTGAATTTGATTTAAAATTGTTATTTTAAAAATGACTAGAAGAAAATGTTTTATGAGACTGTGTTATTAGAGCCACCATTGTAACACAAATAAAAAAAAATAATAGTATATTAGACGAGATAGGCGTGGTTAGTGGTTAGTACTGCTGCCTTTCTCTAAGAAGTTCTGGGTTTAAACTTCCTGGTATGTGTGAAGTTTGTGTTTTAAAAAAAAAGTATACAAGTTTCGTTAACTGGCGATTCCCAGAAAGTTGACTCTGTTCATCTGGAGGCACTGTGGGAGAATGTTTCATCACCGACTTCTTCAGTCTCACCTCACCGCAGGGTTCTCCAACCTTATAAACAGTACAGTTGCATAACAATCAAAATAGAATGATGAACACAATCATCTTTCTGGGATTTACTTTCCCTGGATTATTGAGTATGGATCAAGATGTTAATAAGTGATTCTAAACTTGCTATCGGTATGACCATGAGAACAAAAACTTATCTCTAAAGTCCAGCACCAAAAAGTTTAGGAAATCCATTTAGAGGCGCCCCAGGTAACAATTTGATAGAGAGCTAATCACATATAGTTGTATTTTTTGTAAGTAAGTTAGTAAGTTGACCATTACTATCTGTTTGCACAAATGTGGAGAGCAGCTACTTATAGCTATTCATCTGTGTGTCAGCCGGTTGGCTCATAATGACTGAGGAACGCTTTACATTTTGGTGAGGCTGTAACCTTTTTGAACTTGAGTTTACAATGAGTACCTTTATAACCACACTCAACCTTTTGAGAATCGATGGGAATTGTTTTACGATTTTTACTCAATATGAAAACATAGTCCAGTTGGGCACTTGGGTTTCTTCCCTCCATGGACCAGTGCTGTTGTAACATGAACTGAATGTTGCCCTGCTGAAATAGGAAAGGCCTTTCCTGGAAAAGACATCATATGGATAGTGGCATATTCTGCTGCAAAACTTATACATTAGCACTGATGGGGCCTTTATAGATGAATAAGACAGCCACGCCTTGTTGCATCTCCCATGTAGTACCATTATGGATGGAGGCTTTTGAACCATCTACTGATAAACTATATGGCCATCTACTCTTAAACCCAGGGTATGGGTTCAAGTCTTCCCACTTTTCTTAAGTGAACCTTTAATTTATTTAATAGGCAATTATGGACCCTGTGACAAACTGTGTTCACTGATGATAGGTTTAGGAAGAATTCTTGAGTCCACACAGTGATTTATACTGCTGTTTGCAATGCAGTGCTGGCTGATGACTTGAAGATAACAGCCTTTAAATATTGGTTTTCAACCTTGTTCCTTTTTTTAGAGAGATTTCCTTGGATTCTACTTCTTCCTTCAATTCTCCCTGGGGTATAACATGCATTGGAAAATACCACATTCTCTGAAGTGTGTCCAGATTTTGTCCCTTATTTTTCCAGACTTGTGTTGGGTTCAGTAAAAACACTCTGCAGAAAGTTCTCCTCTAGATGAGACACAAGCTCTTCAGGTCTAAAAATGCAGCTAAAGTAATTGGAAATTAAAGGTTTATTCTAATTTTTTGCTTTAGAAAATGATGAATGGGAAAAAGTACATCAATTTAGCCGCACCCTTTTACAGCCAAAACCATTTCCTCTTCCCCAAAACACACAAACAACACACAGCCCTTGTATTCAGTCCTCTGAAGGTTGCAGACCCAGAGCCGCCACCAGGGAACACCCAATTACATACACACAGTCACACAAACACACGTTAAAAAGCTGCAGTGTAGTGTTAGGTGAGAACACAAGGCGCAGTGAGTACAGAGACAAAATGGTTAAAAACTGAGTCATCTTAAAAACAGAGGAGGGGAAAAAAGAAGAGAAAGTTGTGACCAAATGTTAGCAAGAAGCATATTTGAATATTTCATCAGGCACCTCTTTAGTATAAGGACTCATTTATTCTTTTCTATTTAATTTTGTTTAAATAGCATAGTATGCATTTAGTGTAGGAGGGACTAATGATACAGAGCTTCATATTCTATTCTAGCCCAGAGTCAAGAGTAAAGACAATCAGATTTTGATAAGAGTTGTGCTCTTTACAGCAAGTTTCCTATTATAATCTGTATACAGTGCAAACTATAAAAAGGTGTCAGCTATTTAGCTTTGCATCGCCATTTATACTGCGGTAATTGTACCTTTACTATTTTTTTAACCAGTGTAGACAAGAAGATACTGTTATAGCAATATTAAATTCTCTGGATTATTACATCAATATAGTTACATAACTTGTAATTTGTAAGATATTTGATAAACTTGCTGAATTAGTTTTTTCTAAAAAAAAAAAAAAGATTCATGAAGTCCACAGAGTTTCTCAGTGACTTTTCATACTTTAAGTACACTTTTGTGCCATTGTAAACTTGCTCACATATGTGGTTTTGCATGCTGTCTGTTAAGTAGGAACAAATAACTCACTTAGTGGTTAGAGTTTATAAGGAAATGTGACTGTGCAGATGGCCATTATTTGATTTATGGCCTGATTTCAGTGTATGTGTTCAATAGAAGATAAGTGGGGTCAGAAAGATATGAAAGTCACCGTGAGCTCTGGTAAAGTGAGGGAGTGAAACAGTGGGTAAGATTGCAGACAGGCAGAAAGTGAAGCTGGGAGACAGGCAGAAAGTGAGAGAATGTGTTCATTCATGGCCATTTCCAGTGGGCTGCAGGTTGAGAAAGGCCAGTGTTGGAGCAACATGCGTAGGAGGGGTTAGCCAAACAGAGAGACACAGGCCTGCCAGGGCCATGAATGCACATCTGCAGGGACATACACAAACATGACACAGAGGGAAACGTCTCCTCTTTTTCACACCCATAGACCCAACCGCCAACACCATACTAAAGTGAGACCATCAAAGATACCTTATCATGCCACTGAAGAAGCTCTGACACCATGACGACAATGACTAATGCTGGAAAAACATATCTACCCATTTACTGGTGGAAAGATAAAATGCTGTGAACATTTCTTAACACACACACTCAAGTTTTAACAATAGGTGCGTGAGAACAAAAACTGAACTGAGAAAGAAAATCCTGGGCAATCTTAGCCATTCCTATTGACTTCTGGTTACTTCTGTTTGGCAAAAAGTGCTCAGAACTCCTGAACAATTTTGGTCATTCTTATTGAGTTTAACCAAAAGTAACCAGAAATAATTAGCCTAATTTATTTAATCAGTAGTAATACCTATTATAAAGGCTATTATGGACAAGTTGCTACTGTATTATGTATATGTCTAGAGGGTCATACTATGAAGTAGGATTTAGGCTTAAAAAGGTAACTCCATTACTAATACTGTGTTTTCAGTGCTATGAAGGTGGTCCACTTTTAAAACGGGGTAAACTGCTACGGTAACGTATGCTGCAGTGCTTACAGGTACAAAATAAATGTCTACTAACCAGTCAATTCACCAGAAAATTTCATCAGCAGTCCTGTAAGACCCATGGAGCCCAGTGTACAGATAGTAAGAGGTTCTAAAGTCTGTTTGAATTAGATTTTATGTTCATTCTTTACTTACTCTCTGACCATTAAACTGTCTTAAAGTGCACAAACTTTACTATACTGGTATAATAGCTATAGCAGTTGTTATATATAATAGTTTTCCCCCATTATTACTGACTAAATGTTTAAAGAATATAAACATTCATACAATGCTTTTAATACTGGTACTAGTCACAATGCTGTATTTGTAGATTCTGTGTTGCTTTCAGCCTGTATTACAGGTTAACCCTCTTAATTTTATAATATTTTAGTTTTTTTTTCCTTTGTAAAATCAAAAATCTGTTGCCTCTTATGCTTATGCCATATGCTGCCAACATCACTTTCATCTGAACACCCTCATAAGTAGACTGCGAAACTCTGAACTTCTTTATAGAGCTAGTGACCACCTTCATGTGGACACTTACCTTTTATAGACACTTGATAGGGGCAAAAAGTTGACAGTAGTGACAATATTCTCAGCATTTCAGTCTCCTTATTACAGGACAGGTGAAATCTGATCCTTTGTTATTGTTATGTCTTGGTTGATTTCAGAGGAGCTGCAGTACAAGTTCACACTTTGGAAGACAAATTGGGGCAGGGGAAGCTAATTGCAGTAACTCAGAGGGAAGTAGGCAGGGTCAGGACTATGAAGGGACTCCTCTGAGCAGAATGAGCCAAATGGTGCATTCCAGCATATGGCACAATTCAGACAACAGATGGATACAGTCTGGGTCTTGAGCAATAACCAGACCCTCTGCCCATCACATACATTACAGGATAACTGGCATAAGCTCTAGGCTGCAAGCGTCTTTCTAGTCTGATACGGACGTTGCTAAGGGGAAAAAAAAGGAAGGGTGTGAGTTTTTGAACAGAGCGTCCCAGAAGCGCGGAGATCAGGTCTGGTGCTCCTGAGTCGGCAGCTGCCCACCACCCCTCCCTTCCATCACATTCCAGTACTAACTAAGTGTCAGGTGGCATCAATCTAATGATAGCCATCAAGCGTACGTGCCTTTGTGTGTGTATGTGTGTGCATTAGGACCTAGCACGTATATGGGAGGGGGCCATTCCTATGTTATTGTAGAGAGCTGCTGGTAAACTTGTGTGTTTGTGTGTGTGCTCTCTGACAGCTGGTCTTTACGAAGCATTCCTCTTCATCTCAGACCATGCAGAAGTCTAACACTTTAAATTGGAAAAAAAGATGGGAGAAAAAAAAGCAGCAACCAGCTTGCACAGTTTAACATTTTATATTTCCACCAGGTTACCAAGGTTTTGCTGCAGCATGATAACACTTGCATCAGCTCTCATGCAAACTACACATTCACTTGCAAAACATTAAAACAATTAGCTTTTTAGCACAACTCCTTTGACCAAGAAGAGTGGAGTCTGCATCTTCGGCGGCCATACCGCTATTGGAGGGGCTTGGACCTGTCAATCAAACTCTTGCAATAACATGGCAGTGGCTGTCAGACCCCTGTGTTATAAATAAGTTTAAATGATGCACTGCAGAGGAGAAATGGGATGGCAACATTTTTAAAACCAAGAACTAAAAGGTTCATTATCCACAGAAAAAACACATTCAGCTTACTGAACCACAGGAGCAATCTCCACCGCAACATTATGTTAACATAATATTATGTTGACATTTATTTACAGAGATTAAGAGTTCACCTCAAACCATGCCACAGTTTGAAAAACTAGTGCCAGCAACAAGAGGTCCAATTTTTGGTCCACTGTCAAAACGCAAAAGCAAGGAGTTTACAAACTAGTTATGCTATTACAAAATCATCCTTATACATTTGATTTGATTTGAGCACAGTAGTTTTCTCTCCGTAGAAATTGAAAATGAAAACAGCTTATTGGAGTAAAATTTTTAGCATGCTTCCTCCAACACAATGGAGGTCATATGTGATGTAACAATGAACAAAAGACACTTTTTTTTCTTGAGTTGAACTTTAAGATCCCTTCCCTTCTGTTCTTCTTTTGTTTTAGTTTTAAAAAATGGTGAACTATTGCAGTTAAAGATTTCATATTTATGCAACAAACCACACTGCTAGCCAGTCCCATCAGTGATGTCAAAGAGGAGTAACAAATTTGAAGTTCTTAATCACAGAGATTAGAAAAAGTTTTTCACACCAGGTCAAGGGTTTGCTGATATTTTGAAAGTGGTTTAAAAGTCAAACTGAACCACCCAAGAGATTGTGAGAGGGAAAAAAGGAAGTGTGATCAAGTGGCTCTCAAGTTGGAATGAGTAAATATCTGATAGAGTAAGAAATAATTCTAAGTGAAAATATGACAAATTTATGAGGGACCAGTTGATGGAGACACATACATCCTGTCCTGAAAACACTAAATTTAAATAGATGTAGACTTGTTTACATTTACTTGGTGCACCTGGCCACAGAATCCATTGTATAAGCATAGGTCACTGCTCCCTTCTTATACTTGGTCACAATAGGCTGTGTCCTGTTCTCTATATACTATGAGGGCAGCATCCAAAAATAACCCAACAGCTAATGGCTATTGCCTGCTGTGTTTGTACTGCTGTATGGTTTATCTGACTTGCTCATCAGGCCTCAACCTCATTAGCACTGACTGGGGGATTTCTAGCAGTACTGCTGCTCTTCCACTCCCCAAGTGGCTGATCCTTGAGGAGCCTGAGAAAAGACTAGGGCGAAAAAAAAGAACTGGAGAAGGTGGCAAATGGGGAGGCACACAGACAGGAAGTGGGTGTAATTTCCTCAGGAAGCTATCAGAACCATTTCCTGTATGACCTATCAGATGAGAAGAGAGAGAGAAAGCGAGACAGAAAGGAGATGAGAATGAGTGAGACATTTTGAAAAGAAAAAAAAAAGTTGGTGCCCACAAGTGTTTCCGCACAAAACATGGTAGTCAAAACTGAATCAAACAAACCTCCAGTCCCACTCATCTCTTAGTTCACATGGGAACCAGAAAAGGAAGTTAACGCAGTGCATAAATGAAACCCAGTGTTGAACAAATGAGGAACAGAACTCAAATGATAATGGTGTGAACAGGGGCAAATGGCCTAAAATTACAGGGCCCGGCTACACATTTTGCTCTGACTTGCAGCTAAAACATATTCAAAATATTCTTTTCCAACATTATATATATTTAAAATAAAAGCTAAATAAGACACTTAGACAAATCAGACTGTGATCTCAAAATCTGGTCGATTGTTTGGTCAATATGCTCTCATCCAATTAAATTCCCATTGGTCAGACAATTGCAGGCACTGCTTCAATAGCTTTTCATGACTAACTCATTGAGCAGCAGGAGAAACAAGCTGCTTCTGAAGAACACTCACAAGTTTTCACAACTGTGGACTTACCCAAACCTTATTAAGAAAACTAGCTTGATTACATTTTCTGAAAATTTGCTTAGACTTGGCTCCAAACTGACGCCACATCAAATAAGACAGCAGTGTGGCTGCATTTTGTTAAATCTGCTGTGCAAAAAGTCAAGTTTGGACTTTGCAGCAGTTTATATGTCACAACGCTGCTACCAACAAAGGCCTGACATCTAAAACTGGTAACCTGACTTTCCTGTATTAGGAGGTCTAGTCATCTATTGTGGTTACCACTTAAAGCCAAGTGTGACCACATAACAAAGGCAGCGGCTCGCTTATCAAAATGTAAAATTGGCCTGATATGAAAAATTATCTAATAAGTTGCACATTCTTCAAATGTACCCACTTATGCAGCACAACCAATCAACTGTTTAAAGAGCAGGCATGTCTTCAGTGGATCAGGATTTTCTTTTGTTAACTACACACATGTTTAAAAAAAAAAAAAAAACTCCCCCCAAAAATGTTCTATGTATTGAATATATATCCTGTTTTAGTGCTCTTGGAATCTAAACATCTTGAATAACTAAGAAAGCAAGACACCAAACCAAACAAAAAACAAACTGTGGCTACAAGCACCAGTATATAGCTTATATTGGCCTTATGGAAGACAGAAGTAAAGCCAATGCTCTGTAAGGAAGGAGGTAAAGGTGGAGGAGGAGGAGAGGGAGTGTGGTGCAGAAATTAAAAAAAAGAAGGGACACACTTCAACAGGAAATTAAGAACAAGGCTGCAACGATGGAAAAACAGAGAAAAAAAAAGAGAAAACAGGCAATGGAAACATAAATGTGAAACACCCTGGAAAGAGTAGCAAGCATGTAAGTACTGAGAAACACTGTTAAGAGCATGGCCCTGCACCTGAAGGCCTACAGAGTATACATCTGCTCTTTAGCAAGTATAAACAAGCACGCACACTAGATTCTTCCAACCTTGACCAAATGGTTTTAGCTGCAGCTGGCAGAGCTGACAGTAAGCTAGCACCTCAGGATAAACAAACCCAAAGGGAACTCTTGACTGTAGAGCATGTGCTGTGTGTTGGGATGTCAAGTCCACACAGATGTTTAGATTAACAACTTAGCCGACAGCCGGCTCTATAAAGAAAATAACTCAGCAGTTTTAAAGTCTTTCTGCTCCTCATCACATTATCTTTGAACGTTTAGCCAGCACAAAATTGATGTGGCAACACATAAAGCCCCAATGTTGTGTTTATACATCTTTATACTTAATAAGCATCCTGTGGCCACAAAAAGGTCACAGTAAGATCCATAGGAATTTGGACACATTCTTTTGTAATTTTGTGTCTGTGCACCATCACAGTTGATTTAAAAATCAAACAGTTAAGATTTGATTGAAGTGCAGACCTTCAGCTTGAATTTTAGGTGTTTAACAAAAGTATCGCATTAACTGTATAGGAATTATACACATTTTTATATATAGGCCCTGTTTTTATAGGCTCAAAAGTAATTGGACATCTAACTGACAAGCCATGGGCAGCTTACAAAAGATCTGGAGTTGATTCAACTTGTATTTGGCATCTTTTTACCGAAACTCTCAAAGCGATGTTGATGCAAGTGAGGGAGGCCGTCATTAGCCTGAATAAACAAAATAAACCTATCAGAGAGATAACAAAAACTTGGGGAGTGGCCATATCAACAATCTGGTACATTCTTAAATAGAAGGAATGCACTGGCTAGCTCAGCAACGCCAAACAGCATGAAAAACCACAGACGACAACTGAAATGGAGGATCACTAATCCTTTCCCAGCATCTAAGCAACTCAAGCCTTGAATTAAAACATAAAGTTTGCATTCCAACCACATCAGGTTCAAACCTATGGACATGATGGCATATAAATTGAAAATCCACAAGTATGAAAAAGTGCAAGGCTAAATGCACATGCACTGAATGGCTCTGTGTTACTGGGCCGGAAGGAAGGAGCAGGGTTTGAGCAGGACACGTGTGAGGTGTAAAATGCCTCAGTGCAGTACAAAGAGAATGTTATTTAATTTGTATTACTCATGGGCATTACTCCTGCAGAGATCAGCTCAAAGACATAGCAAACAAACATATCTGATTAAAAGTCATATTCTCAGCGATAAGACATTTCAGGATAAGTAGTCCTGATGTGACTGAATGTCTTCAACTTTGTTGTGTGAGATAAAAGGGCAACAGAACAGAAGTCTGAGCATTACATGAGGTCAAAGTTATCCTTGAAATCTTGTCGCTATGCAGGCAATGAGCAAAAAACAAAAAAAGGTTTACTATGACATAATAGTGTTGCATAGCAGCATGCATGCACAGGGGCAGTTGGTGCATCAGTGCATGGGAGTGGCTCATCAGCAGTGAAGAGGTAAGAGACTGCCTTTCTCCTCCTCGTCATTACCACAGCCTTCGTCTACCATTCATTTTTTTCCCCTCTGTGACTTTCATCTCTTTAAGTATATATTACTTTCTTCTCCTTCTCCTCTACCTCTGGCGTTAAACAAAGTGGCCCCTTTTACACTCGTTTCTAAAACAGCCGGTGCATTCATAGCTGGTAGACAAGGGTCAATTATGTAATTCAACAACCATTACGTAGTGGCTAAAATAAGATTATGGCCAACAGAGCGGGCAAAGCACAGGCAGATTTTTTCTTCATTGCTTCACAGGATCCTACCTTAGCATTGAACAGGGACTGTTGCAACAGTCCAGTGACCTTTATCTGGACAAAACCTCTGCAAAGAATCAATGACCTTCTTTTCATATGGTTTTAGTTGAGCAGATTCAGAGGTTTTTAATGATGCTGGACAGAATCACCCAACCAACTCTCAGCGCAATACTCCCCAGTGTTTGTTAGTTTAAAGAAGTTAACAAGGTATCCCATATAACGAGAGCTACAACCTCCCCTCCATGTCCTCATGCACACATATTCATGAAGGCTTAACAGACGTTTGATTCATTTTTCTTGTCCCTCCTCAGAGCTAAAGCATACTTCAGTTTCCTACTCTAATAACCCTCAACTCCAAACCAAAAACGCCCCATCCCCTCTCTCTCGCCTTATCCCCATATAGAGGTCACCGACTTCATGGAAACAGTTGATAGGCTGAGGCAAATCGACTGGCATGGATTGGCAGCTCACAGTGAACCTCCAGCTTGTCCTAACTGCTTCCATGTGTGTGTGCGTGTGTGTGTGGAGCAGTAATTGCTAAAAACCAAACACAGACATCTCTGATTAGCATTTTCAGACCAAAACAACTCCCGACTAATTCACAAGTCTGTTACGTGTATTAGTGTGTCCACTGTAGGTTAGTTCACTACTGATTTTAAGACAATAACAAACCAAGCCAGAAATGCCAGGGAACAGGATGAATATTTCTGGAAGGAATTTAGCCTGCCCAGATTCAAAGCTTCTGAGGTTAACACTGCCAAAAAATGCCTGTGTACTTGCACACAGGCACACCTTGGTTCGGGATGCTTCAAACATCATGCCCATGGTTGGCAATGCAACATTTTTCTAAGAACACAGCTATTCAAGTGTGAATTGATATGTCACTATTATTCACGGTTATCAATATAATCAATTTTTCATCTCAAAACCTAACTCTAATGTGAAACAAAGCCTCAAACACTTAAAGCAAACACTGACTGACAATACATTTGGGAGGCTATAGCCAGTAGCATTCCAAGTAATGAAACACACATGTTGAGAAATAATATTTCTCAAAGTGTGGCTGCAGTTTAAAAAAAAAAAAGAATGAAAAGGAGTGCAGCAGGACTGCAAATATCCCCACAGTCTTCTTTCTTGTCAAAATCCGGTCTCTAAAGTAGTTAAAAGTTATTCAGCTAGAGATTCTGGTTCTTGTGCCTTTTTTTAAAGACACAGATGCCAAAATTTCCCTGGCTCTAGTTTGTGCCAACACAAACATTTCCTTTCTTTCACATATGCACTGTAGGCTTGAACCTTTCTAAACATTACCCAACTAACATTACCTGCTAGCTCCCTAGTAAGAAGCTTGCATGATGTCCAACTGAACCATTGTGAGACTGGCATAGGTAAATTTTCTGGTGAACCGCAATGAGAAAATGGCTGTCCGGTGTGCTATGATCTGCTCGACCAGTGCCCTTGTCTAAACCAAATGGAAGAATCTGCAGAACTGCGACTGGATATTTAGTGGATTATCTCATGCAGTGTGCTACCTCTAAAAAAGGGTAACTTGGGTCATATTTATAGTCATATTTTACTATAGAAGGCTCTTGCATTAAACTGGGAAGGCAAAATAACCTTTGAAAATACATTAACACCAACTTTGGAGAAAGGTTTCCATTTCTCACTGCTAGCACTGCAGTGAAAAATGGAAACACTGGATGGAAAAACTGGAGCACAGTATAGAGAGCAACCATAGTGAAATAATGCACTCCTTTTTAAATGTTTATATACCAAACATTAAACTGATTATTGAATTGTTCATTACTGAAAATCTGAGCTGCCACCAAAGATTTTTACCATAACGTAAACACAGCCAAAGGAATGAATGATGATAATATCACAACAAATGAAGGAAATTTTAAAAAATACAAAAAGGAAAAATGTGAATTGTGAAAATACGACCAGATACAATGGTTAGCTAGTTATTAATCATATGTGTTATTAACTAGAGCTGCATGTATAGAGCCACCAATGTATCAGTCGCCCAATGCACTCCAACAATTTTAAGTTTTGCTAATCTAGCAGTGTTAATTTTGACAGGTAATTTTTTTTAATTTTAGTTTTAGTCATAGCCTTTTGACTAAACCTCATAATTTATAAATTTAAATTGTAAAAGTTTGTTGTGTTTTGTGGTGACAGTGGCTCCACTCAGTTTACAAAGCATCATCTTTTCCTTCACATCAGCTGTGAAATTTCTGCTCTTCTCTTCCTCCCAAGCACTGACATTTTGCCGTGTTTTCTTGAGAAACCACCACCTCCACCCCCACCGCCACCTTGTTTGTCAGCAGCATATCAGATGCGCGCATCTAACTTTACTGCACAAAGATATTACTTCTGATTGGATCACTTTCAAACTTGTCCCGCCTTTCTATACAGCTAAATTAGTTTAGTTGCATTTTTATTAGTTGAGGAAAGTGTCGACACATTTCATCATAATTTTTGCCTTTGTGCATTAGTTTTTATTAAGTTATCATCTTGTCTTGCATTGTCAGGAAAAAATGACGAAAACTATTGGTCAACGAAATCAACACAGGTATGTGGATGTTAAACACTCATAAATTCAAATTTAAAAAGTAAATAAGAGATGGAAGAAACACCCTTCAGTAATGTTATAAGTGTTGATGTTGCATAGTTTGTCCTCAAAAGGGCAACTTCGCTAATGGAAACACAAGTGTTTGGAACACCACAAACACAACAACAACCTGATCCCGGCAGAGTTGGAAAGAGTGTAAAGGAATAAATAAATGTTTATCTTTCATGTGTATGAAAGGAAAAAGAAACATCGGCTGATATAAATTAATATCTAATTTTTTAAATCTCTAAATATTGGTGTCAGTCTCCTGTATCAGTTGGGCTCTATCATTAACAAAACAACAAATCAATATTTCATTTTTTAAATATTCCCAATTAACATGAACAATGCTATACTATAACACTCCTAATAATAGGAACACTTAGTTGCAATGCTACTGCTTTTATCAGGGGCCTATTTTTAAGGTCGATAGATAAAGCTCTAAGAATAGGCTCCATGTATTAGGAGAGGTATCTGAATTATTTTCGGTATGTCACAATAATAATCTTCCAGTGTACTTCACAAGGAATGCTTCAAGTTCAGAGCTACATTTCTGTGTGTGAAAACTATCCAACTACCTAGCCAGCATAAAAGACGAATCCCTCATCCTCTCCTCTTGCTTTTTCTGGGGTTTCTCACATTTTCCCTTTTTAATTTTTCCCTTGAACATGTACAAAGCTGTAAAGCTGAAAGTGCATCAAACATCACAGTTAAAAGTAATATATTATGTAGGGTAGACTAGCAGTGGTACAGTGTAATCAAAACATAAATATAGAAGTTGCCATTATTCAAAATGACGATGGAAATGATGATTTATTGTATAACACAGGATGAGCGATTGTTTGTAAAGAGCTGTGTGCTAACATACAGTCAACACACTGTCTCCACACACTTGACTGGAGGACCTTTCACCCCACCATCTTTCACTCCTCGAGAGTAAACAGAAGAGTGGAGTCTGGTCTCGCTTTTTCCACTCTGACCCTCAAATGAAAGAGCTCATTCTCTGCTTCTTCACTCCCTCACCCCCTGTCACATCGGCCTTCCAGCCAGCCCGTCTGACTCACATTTGGACAGATAGATGTAAGTCTTTCCATCTTCTCCCTTTTTCATATGAGACACTTAAGCTCCTGGAGACAAGGCTGAATTTGCACAAAAACCTCCTATCATCAGTCAGAAAGCTCATAAGGATTCATGCTGCATTCATTTTGAAATCAAAAGGGGTGCTTCATTTGCGGCGGGGACATCACTGCTGCACACATATGACTCACAAGTTGCAAATCCACTTCGAGCACATGCAGTGTGAGCAGAACATTAATGACAGCAGAGGGAAGACAGAACTTAACAGGTGAAAAAAACCCAGACAAGCCAAGGAAAAAAAAAAGAAGCCCAGAACAGATGCATTCTGGTCTATGCTGGAAAACCATAATGATACATGAATAATGTATTACTCAATTAAAGGGAAACTCCCACATGTAGGCCACATAGGCACCATAAATACTCAAAGAAACATACTGCTCGCTCTCTATTACGCTCCTTCTTATTTTCTGACACATATACGCCATTAAAGTGATGGATGCTCATACTAAACATGAGCATATATGCAAATAATTCAGCAGAGGCAAAAACTCACAACATGAGACTGGTTTAAACATTTCCTTTCAGTGAACACTGATAATCCCTAATAATATGGTCAACCTGTAAGCACTGCAGCCCAACCCACCAACTGTTCAAATCATTTGTTTGCAAGAGACTGCCAATCAGAAGACAGTCAGAAAGAGATAGGTCCTGAAGTGTGTTGCTCAGGGGTGGATGTAGAGAGAGAGACTGCACTGAAGACCAGTACAAGCAGACATGACTTTAGTCTGAACTGTGAATCACGCAAAGCTACACAAGCAAAGTCCAAGAATAAAAATATGATGTTGCAAAATGCCACCTTTTTCTCTTTATGCAAATGCAACAAAAAGGTACAGGCACATTTTCACAACCGTGCAAAAACAACAAAAACAAAAAATAAACCAAAACTATGCAAAGAAGCTACAACGTTATATCTATGCAGCCAACAAATCTGTGCTTTTATTGTTGTAGACCCATGCAAACCACTGCAGAAGTAGTTACAATGGCACATAATAGTATTGTGCCTTGATCAGAGGTTATATGTTGTAGTTTCACAACAACTCATGTCACAGGAGCGGAAGAGCATAAGCACCTTCCTGTTCACCATCTCACATAGTTATTTGGAACTTCACCCCACCTCACCTAGTGAGCTCATTCAGGAAGAATCAGGAGATTTCTGACTCACAGAGAGAATAGCAGCAAGTCCACTCCGTCTCTCATTATCTGCTGACTGTTTGTCAGACTATCTTCAGCCAGAGAAGAATACCTGTGCTCCCTTTGAAGTCAGAGCCCAACTACAGTAAATTATTATTGTGCTAGCAATACACCACCAGGCCCTTAGGACAGCTGCTGGCTGTTCCACTGAAAGAGCCATTACCCGTCATTCCAGTTGTTTGGTATCGCTCACATAGGCTAAACAACAACTGAAAATGGTTCACTGTAGCAATATCCTGAGTTTATCTTCCTCCTCACTAAGAAAGAGGGGATGTGGCTGAGTTTATGCAGGTCTAAAACAATAGAGAGTGGAAGAAAGAGAGGGAGAGAGCAGCACAGCAACTCAGATTAAATAGCCAACATTCCTTTAAAAGGAAGAGAAGGTAGCCTTTGGGCTCCAGACAAGCCTGCACTTGTAAAATGTAGGGAGAGAAAGAGATGACAAGTGCAGTGCACCTCTAGTCTAACAGAGCGTAACAGGAAGTGGCAGGGCCTGCTTCACACGGGGCCTCTGGGGTGCAGCGGCTGACTGGGAACACGTCACAGTCTCTAAAACCGCCAGCTCCAACGCCCTTACCACACAGACAGAGTCAAATAATGGGCAATAAGCATCATCAAAATTTAGGGTGATTCTAAGGTGGCTTTGATTGAGCTCATGATTGGTGACTTAAAAAAAAAAAAGCTTGGAGAACAAACTGCCCTGACAACCTGTTTAAAAGCGACCGTTTTTCTTTGAGGACTAATTACTAACTTACAGCTTACTGGCATGCACAGCCCACACTACCCTAGCATCCTCTGTCTAGGGTAGCATGAGATACTGAAGCTGCACTAGATGTACAGTAATTATCGTTTCCTTTGAGCACAGGAAACTGTTGTCTGTTTTGCACAGGCAATGCACTTGGTGAGGGAAAAATCATCACCACTGGCAATCAATTACATACAGACACTAATTATTGAACCCTGTCTGCATTGAGACCCCCAGTCTATAGGCTGATCTGATAAGTGAGTTATATAGAAACAGGAAGCAAAGAGGGAGGGGGAAAAAACTGGGAGGGACAAGACAGAGGCTACTTTTCATGTTGTGGGGAAAATAGTGTTGACAAATAAATGAGAGGAAAACAGAGGGATTGATCTGGTAGTGGTTTCCTAAGCCTCTGTAATGTGCTGAGTCTTTTTTTGTATGTGTGTGTATCCTTGCATCACAGGCTGGATATAATAAAACCATTTATGAGGTATAATACACACACCGGTTCACATTGTATAGCTGTAACAACCAGATTACCCATATGATACATTTCATAAAGATACTCTTTCAAAGAAGATAAGAAAGAAAATACATTAAAATTCTCAAGGTCATAAGCTATAAACTTCCCACTCAATACAAAACATAACTCCCTTTGAGAATATTAAAGTGATTTGTAGTTTGGGCTAAACCGAAATTGAGGAGAGTTGTATAAAATCTCGATGGCTTCGCCAAAAAATACACAAAGACAAGTTTGCCACCTGAAGTTTTTTTTTCTTTTCTTTTTTCTTTCCCCTGTTACTTCCATGCCTTTGTTAAACAAGTTCACAAAATAAACCTGACGCTATCCCAGTGCTACTGAAAATGGCCAAAATGCTGAATAAAATCGTCTGCAGCTGGGCTTTGACCGCAGAGGACGAGAGTCGTTTAGTGAGCCGAGCACAGCATTCCTGTATGCGGACGCTATCGTCTGCCGCTCGGGCTGTATGGGGGTAAAAAAGCCAGCGCCAACAAATATCCAAAAACCACTTAAACTATAGCAGTGAAACCCGTAAAAGTCCAAAAGCGTGATAATGTTCGCAAGCATGTTTTATGAATGGTGTACTTACCCGTAAATACAGAGAAAACGACAGGCGAGACGTCTAATAGGTTTCCTGTTCGAAGTTGCCGTGTGTCAGTGGGAAGAAAAAATATAACATTGTACGCGGAAGTACACATTAAAAAAAACAAAAAAACTGAGTGATTAACCGCAAGGGGGGAAAGTTACAGTGTACCGCCTCAAAATTATCGAGTTTGCAATAAATAAAAGTGGCAATATTATAACTTTTTTTCAACTTATGTGTGTTTTAAGGTTTGAATGTTACATAAAAATGTAACAGTAACCCCTATACAAACGGCTTGTTTCCGCACTGTGTTACACAGTAACCTGTCCCCATTAAGAGTCAACTCTCTGCAACACAAGAGAATTTTATTAGCACGGCGTTTATATTTTTGTAAACATGGGCGAATTCGCTTACTACCATTTAGAAATATCTAGACGAGATACCCAAAAAAGTGTTATTAGCACAATACAAAATGAAACCCTTCCTCTGTCTAGTGTTTACTTAGCCAGTCCGCTACTCACAGGAAACCTGTTAAACCCAATTGTCCTCAGTTTTCTTTTATAATTAATGTTGCAGCAAAAACAAAACAGTTTTTTCTTTCTAAAAAAATGTGTATTATTTTCTGAACAAAGATCGACAGTGTAAAGCATACATTATTGATATGTAGGATGGATCTATATCTGCTTAGAAAAAAAATTATCTTCACTACTGCGAATCTAAGAAATCAGAAATGTCCGAGGGAACTATGTCTGCGGGAAATTAAGTATTAATATGAATTATTAATATTTTACAGGCTTGAACTCTCAAATCAAACTTTTCTCCCTGGTTTTCTCGATGCTTCACTTATTTTACAGCCTTCTGGCGCCACACTGTGGAGAAATATGATAACGACCAGGCAACAAATCTACACCTAACGCCACGATGATGTATGCTGTTATATCGTCTACATAGTAAAACCTTAAGGTTGCTGTGGCTGTTGGCTTTTCTAAATCTAAGTAAACCGGAATATATCTTAAGGTGCAGAATTTACCATGGAAAACACCCTTTCAATATCTGGCAGTCAGATTATCTCCAATTGTATATGACCAATTGTATGTTCATTGTTCAAAAAAAATTTATATATATATGTATGTGTATATATATATATACATATATATATATATATATATATATATATATATATGTTACGTCCCCCCCACCATGGTGGAGGCAAAGGTAGGAAGGAGACAGCAACACCGGACAACCACAACAATGAAGGAGGAGGACAACAGGACAGTTAAGAATCAGGCAGGATTTATTGGTTGCTATATATATATATACATATATATATATATATATATATATATATATATATATATATATATATATATATGACCCTGAGATAAATTGGGTAAACGTTCCAAATATATCTAACAATAAAGTTTTAGCAGATTTGTTTTTTTTTCTTACATTAAGGCAACTGTTTCTTGTAACATGAGTAAAGTGTTTACATATACAAATATATTGTCTGATTAATATGCACTGTGTTGCATGAATAGAAAGATTTTAGCAAAATAAACCCTTAAATGTGTATTTGGGAATTTTTTGTGTCACTAGTCTGAAAGAACACGTTGTAGACGCAAATAATGTCTCTAAATTGACCACCAAATCACTAATACATGTCTTTACCTATACTGTGTCAGCTTATAAATTCTGTTTGACCTTTAAATCTTTTTCCAGGTTGACAAACTTCTGTGAAAATTAGTTTAGTCTCTCCCTGGATTAACGTAGAAAAGTAGTGAGGCCTAAACTCTTGGTGACAAATGATGTACACATTGCACGGATGTCACATACACATTAAATGATCTGCACTTTAATGATGATGTTACTATTTTCTGTTGCATGCCTTTCTAAAAGACTTATCCTCTATTTCTGCAGCCCCACTCCTTGTGTATTTGTCAAACTATTTAAAAAAAAAAATGTAACAAATTTAGTTAAAGTTGATAATGACAATTACAAATGTTTTGTCTAGTGATTACCAGTGATTATCACAAGCACAGTGAAGGTTTCTTGTTTGATAGTGAGGTGTTTTTTCTTTAAAA
The DNA here is from genome assembly GCF_001858045.2 of Oreochromis niloticus. Classification (NCBI taxonomy): domain Eukaryota; kingdom Metazoa; phylum Chordata; class Actinopteri; order Cichliformes; family Cichlidae; genus Oreochromis; species Oreochromis niloticus. The sequence goes on along the minus strand of NC_031976.2, from coordinate 25,235,566 downwards.
TATTTTTCACATGCTGACTGAGCGAGTAATAAATTACTCTCTGTAATACTATGAGGTTCACTGAAAGTGCCTCAGTATGATATGTGCTATTACTGAATGCTCTATAAATTTCCTTTAAATAAAAAGGAAGTTTGTACATGGCAGACAAACAGTTTTAAATTTTTACATTCCCTGAATAGAATATGTTTCCCATCATTAAGTGGCGTATATAAAACATCCTAACAATCATCTTTAAAACATTAAAATATACATCAAAATGGTGATAACACTTTCTGCATGTGTAATTGTAATGTCTTATTTGTCTGCATCTTTTCAGTTTGTAAAACCCAATCTAAAAGAAAAGCAGGTAAACAATTAGTTAAATACATAAAGTAATGGAAAGTTTTGGCAGAGATCTCTGAATTTAAACAGGATTTAATTATTTATAGGAAAAGAAAAGTTCAAATTAAATTGGCATGGTGCGCAATTACTGTGCTTTTTCAGTTTAAGAGACACGATTGACTACCTGACTTTTTAAATCGATGTTTTCAATTTGTATATATAAATAAATCCAAATAAATGTGCACAAAGTATTTATCAGTAATCCATATCAGATTGCTGTGATATCATCAGACTTTTCACCAATGCATAAAAAAAAATCACAAATCATTATTTGTGTCAATATAATATAATATAATATAATATAATAATAAGTGCTCAAATGTTTAAACATTGCAGAAAAAAGTTTCTTTTCACTGACTACCTGAATTCCACAGATTGTGTCAGAAATGTGATGTATGTATTTTTTGAATCCTTTCAACAACAGAGTCAACAGTCCGCTATCCAGAATAATATTTATTGCTTTTTGAAGATATTACTCTTTTTCTTCTTTTTGCACTTTCCATTTTTCCTCTTTACAGTAAAACAAAGAAAGATGACAGGTAAAACCACTGCATTGTCATTTCTGGATGTGTACACACACATACACACACACACACGAGGAAACAGTATTTACAGCTGTTAGTGTTCTTCCTGTGGAGGTGACTGGAGGCCTTTCCTGCAGCAACTCAACAAACATAGAGTTTTACATTAACTTTACAATAGAGCTTTCACAACTAATCGGTATACCGCCACTGTTTGACAAACCATCGGCATAAAGGCTATGAAACTGTACAATATGATTCACTGTTCACTCCAGGCTGAGAAACAGGGCTGTAGAAAGGATGTTGGTCATTAGATCTGGGGAGACGAAAGGTACAGTTTTTTTGTAAGTATTTTTTTCCCCCCCACTGTTTAGTGTCCTCAAGCAAAACAAATTGCTCTGCTGCTGGCATGGACAAAAAGAATCGATTGAAAAATAATCAAAACAGATTTTGGGGGGAGGATTTAAAGAAGAAAATGCAAAGACCAATATTATTCACATTAGATTAATTACAGTACAGGTACATTGGGCGAATGCTAACTAGAAAAATAAGTCTGCCGGCATGTTTTTGAACCCAAAGGGTTTGTACACTGGGCATCTGGCGAGAACAAAATGACCAAAGGGCACAATTAACTGGGGTTGAGGAAATCAGAGACAAATCCCAACGTGAGCTCTGTCCTCAACATTAAAAAAAAAAAAAAAATCTTCAGAGTGCAGATCTTCTGCCATTAATAATTTAAATTTTGATACACCTAAGCTTATAATTTTCCAACATGTTTAAATACTGAATAAAATCACAACAATACAGCTAAATCTTATCATAGTGAATTATAATTAAATGTCATGTACACCATATTAAAATATATACAGAAATATTCATACAAATTCTAGATTGGTCCAGCTCCCTCCTGCTCTCTTTTTCTTTCCTGTTAGAAAATGTGCACCAAGACAAAGTAAATACGCACAGACTGTCACAGTTAGCACTATTGAACAGATGGATTCTTAACACTTAAATTAACCCACAATAAACAATATATATACTTTAAAAAAAACAGTGCAAAATGAACTCAGGGCAGTAGCTTCACTCACACATTTGCAGTTCTTTGAAAACGACGTGGAGTGAAAGAACCACTAGGTGGCAGTATTTGACCATGTCTTAAAAGCCACAGTAATTATTTATAGTCTAAATCTGTAGAATTACAGGACAAATCTGTAAAATTGGATCGATCTGAGCATCATTTGTTGTTCTGTTAGTTTAGGGATGTTGTTTGTTAATGTTTGTCAAGGCAGGAATTGCTGTGTTGTAATTTCCCACCTCGATGCCTTCTTTCGTAGCTCAGCTGCAGACAGCAAATTGTAGACTACTGCTGGCAATGCATAAAGCAAGTCTACAAACCATTTGGTGCGAGAGATCAAAATAAAAAGGACGAGACAGCCGACACTCTAAAAACTGTACACCCCATATATTCTAAGATGGATGAATCAGTTGTGTAATGGACTGCTGGCAAGCTCAAAACTTGCACAGCAAACAGGAAAACTGCAGTTTTAGAAGTAAAAGAAGTTAACTGCCTTTCCTGGAAAAGGGCTGGAAAAGATCTGATGATTTAAAGTGGAAAATTCATCTCAGAGAAACAAAAGGAGAGAAGAAGAGAGTTATCAGACCATAGACTGGTAAGATGGTGGACACATCAGAAAATGTCTTAGCTGTGTATCAGTTTGAGAGTCTCTGTCTCCCTGTGTCTTTCATGCAGAGCCATGGATGGTGAGAGTGACCTAGGCAGGGATGGGGGAGGAGGAGTAATGGGCATCAGGCTCTTGAGTGGATGTGGGGACACTGGTGGAGGAAGAGAGGAGATGGGAGGCAACACGCTTCCTTTCTTCCCATCTAACACAAGCTGTGATCGGTTCGCATGGCTGGATTCCTTCCGAATGCCAAATTCATGCTCGTTTTCATTGTCCGAGCTGCAGTCGCTCAGATCTGTTATCTCCAGGTCTGAGTCTGACTCTGGGTCCTGCTTCACCCCTCCTCTTCTCTCTGTGGGGCTCTGCTGGTCTGTCCCAGTCCCGGCTCCTAAGCTGACCGCTCCCAGGCCCAAGCTCAGCCCCATACCCGGAGGATTGGGCTCCACCCTTTCTCCCAGTGTCACCCCGCTGCCAATGTCTGTCCGACCCATCGACAGGCTGCCTTGGTACGGCGGCAGGCAGAGTCTGGCCGGCTGACCACCCGCTGTGCCATTTGTCCCGCCAGTTTGCCCCGCTGCTCCCTCTCACCCCCACCTGCCTCTCCAGGCGGGAGCAGGGAGGAGAAGGGGTGAGGCAGCTGTGAAAGGCTGCTCTGCAAGGGGTTGGGGTAAAACTGGGAGGGGTAGAGGGAGCCAGGGGGCAGTTTGGGGCAGTTGTTGAGAGAGAAGGCTCCTGGGAGGTAGGGATTGAAGCCCCAGGGGTAGTCAAAGGGTGGGTTGCGAGGGTACGGGCCCAGCAGGGACGGGGGTTTTGAATAGCACGGTGCACCTAGGACAGAAAAAATCCAGAGATGGAGGTTAGCTCTCAGAAGGGGCAAAGGTTTCCTGACATACAACATCCAAGAATGTTCACTAATTATAGTCAGTGGTATTAGCAATTCTAATCAGGAGCCACAGGGGCTAATTCTGGCACGGTTGCTTTCAACACAAAACCTGATGGTTCATTTATGCATGCCGGTACTGTGTAGTACACCCACTTCACACCGCTGCAAACCAGATGTGAACACAAAGATTCTCCGCTGCAGTGAAAAACAATTAAGAAGAGTTCCCGTCTTCCAAACGGCTTATCATTTCTTTGTATATTTAAAAAGAAAAGAAATATGTGAAGTGACTGTGCTTCTGTTTTGATAGCGCATCATTGCGGTGAAACCAGTCACACTGTTGAAAATTCTCGCTGAGAAATAATGTCGACATTTGTCCCCGCAATGCTCTGACATCTCATCATATCATTTCAAATTAAGCAAAAAAACACTTATGGTGCGGCAAATTGCGTTGCGTATTTGAATTCGGTTCCTTGTAAGCATCACTTGATAACAGAGCGAGGGGGTAAATTTGAGGTGATGCAGGAATACAATTTTAATGAACAAACAAACGCATTGCCTCTCAACCTAGTCTACTTCCTTCCAAATGACAGCCGACTCAAAGATTCTCTCTCTGCACCCTCCACCTCTCTCCCAGCCGTTCTCACTCTCTTTTTCTCTTTCACTCTGTTATTTACTATGCAGGGCTAATTTGACAGTGGTGAAGTCTCTGCGTGCTGGGCCAGGAGTAGCTGGCAGACACATGAATATTGAATCAGTCAGGCAGGCCTCACTTGCTTATGAAAACACAGTAATGGGCGCCCACAGGCCACAAACTGAAGCCTGCACCCTCAATTAGGGCCTTCCTGCCTGGGAAGGGATTAGGACAGCGGGGACACATGGGAGGGAGAGGAGGGTGAGAAGGGAAGAAGGGGGGAATAGGACCTGAGGACAAACAGAATAGGGAGGAGGGAGAGGGTGCTGGTTCTGGGATGAGAATTGCATCTGTGTGTGAGTGAGTCTGTTTACACACTACCTCTCGAGCTCTGCAGATTCGTATACCTTCTTATGCGCGTGCAGAGATTGCAAACGACATGTATTTGTGCATGCGTGCCATCAGTCAAGCAAACAATGACACTTCCGTGCTGTGTTTGGTTGAACTCACTTTCTGAGATAGAAGGGGACAAATGTGAACAGTTGTGCTGAAAAAGTGGATGATTTCTCCAGCCCTCGACTTGTGTCTCACTACAGCTGACATGCATAATTCACCAGCTAACCTGGCCTTTCTCACCTGGAGCACAGTCTCACTGCAGACTGCTATGGGACAGCCATCTCTCTTATTTCCTTTAACAATAAATGTTCCTGCCTCACCGTATCCTCATTTCTCTCTCTGCTCTCCTTTCATTGCTACCTTCTCCTCCTCCCTTTGTTTGTACACTGCCAATCATACACTTTATATATATAAGTGTATTTTTCTTCATGCAATAGAGGAAGACCGGCACGTATCTGACCAACTTTGTCATTCTCTCTGCTCACCTGAACTTAGAAAAGGAAATGAGTCCAGTCTCAGTTTGTCCCCTTCAGGTCCTGGTGCTGTGGTCCCCCGATCGAAAAGGGAGGTTCCTCTGCTGGTGTCTGGCAAACGAGGAAACAAGGACTGTATGGCCTGAGCGGCAGAAAGAGACACAAACAAAGAGTAGAAAAGGAGGTTAGAGATGAGTTTTTACCATGAAATAATAATAATAAAAAAAGCTTGACTACGGCACACATATTCCTACAAATCTGCCTTTATGATGCTGCTGCAGTTTGCGGGGTAAAGTCATATGTTGACAGCAGCACCCTGCAGAGTGTGATGCAAGCAGTGACACAGTCGCAGCAAGGACAGGATAAAAAGGGAAGCCATGGGACTTGGGGTAAAAAAAAAGGGGAGGCAGGAGGACGCACGGGCTCAGAGACTCAAAGGGAGGAAAAGTACAGAGTCAAATGGAGACCAGCGATTAAGATTGTGGGCACAAAGGATAAATGACAAGAAGAAAGAGGGATTGTGGGCCAGCTTGTGTAAAGGGACACAGGACGAATAGCAGTGAGATGTGAGAGAATGACATCCATTTAGGAAGTAGGGCAGCTGTGTGCGTGTCAGTGAGTGCGTTTGTGTGTGCATGTCAGTGAGTGCGTATATTTTTTCTCTGTCTAAAATTTGCAAAGAAGAGGTAAAATAAGTGGAACAGTTTAATCTTAGGAATCAAGGGGACACGGGGGGATTTTTTTTCCCCCTAGCGTGATTGCGGATCAGTAGTATCTGTCACCCTGCAGCCCCAAGTTTGAAAGGCGAGACTGTACTCCCAAGCTGCGAGATCTGCGTTGCTTAACAAACTGCATTAATGACCCGCCATTGATCTGATCTGACGCGACCCCTTTGCTTTCTGTTTCTTTCATTTTCAATCGATGACAGATGGATACGCCATAGGAGACAGGGATGAGAGAAAGAGGGGATAACATCTTCTTTTGTTTTAAGGGCAAGTTAAAACCGTCCCCCCTCCGCGGTCTCCTTCAGAGCTCGCGTCTCCTTATCCCCATCTTAAGGACGGCACAGACAATTGATGAATGATTCTCTCTTACTGTACTTTCAAGTTACTTGTACTTTCTAGGACATTAGTCATCTAAAATAAAATTATCTGCACACCAGCACTTATACCCAAGTCAAAAAAATAGCCTTCTTCATCAATTTGTGCAGCCACATCTATAATTTAGTGTAGAATCTGAAACGCAGAAATTGATTTTTTTTTTCCATTAAAAAGAAAGAAAGAAAAATCTCTAAATATCTTATAAACACAAGTAAAGTCATAACATTATTTTTTGAACCAAATTAGGACATTTTTGTTCACGCCTCCATCTTTTTTTGTGTTCTGATACATTTTATCTCTGTAAAAATTTTACAATCTCTTAGGGCAAATAATAAGTGAACTGTAGTCTATTATGACCCCCATTAGACACAGTGAATAAAAGATAGCTACGATAATAACCACCATTCTTTTGCGAAAAAGGGGGAATGCACAGCAGGTGCCTGAGAAATAGAACAGCCGAATGCTCGAGTTGAATGGTTTTCAGTTACCTGAATTAAATCTGTGTTGATAAAAATTTAAGGAAGCAGATCACGGTGTCCTGCTATATTTCATCATTTTTCTTTGTTTAAGGTTTTGCTGTTTTTATTCCCTCTGTTTTAAAATGGTAGTTTTTTTATTAACTGCTATAGAGACATAATTTGAACATTCATGGGTACGATTTCTCACATTTTTCACACAATTTTGTATTCATATGCTACTAAATCTACTACTTGCATACAGCATATATCCTTTTACCCATCCACCCCCTCTCACAAACCCTCCATCCTACCCTGCGTACCTCTGGGCTGCAGTCTGGTGTGGTGGAGCCCCCGTTGAAATGGTTCTGGGCCAGGAAGAAGGGCGAGCTAGCCATGTCCAGGATGGGGTAGTTCACCAGCACAACCTTACTGAAGTTAAACTTGTAGGTGAAACGCTTCCCTTTGGTTTTGTGCAAAATACGCTTGTTGTAGTAATACCTGCAAAGGAGCGGGAGATAATATTGATGGAGGGATGGAGTGAAGTGATAAACGAAAAAGGAAGAGGAAAAGGAAAAGAGGTGGGAAGGATTAATATAATGCTCACATCAAGGTTTTGTGTTTCATCACTATAAGTAAAGTATAAACAACTTCAGTGCTGTGAGGCAAGAGCTGTGCTGATTTCCCAGTGTTTTTATTCATCTCCTCCTTTCTCGAATCAATTCATGTCTGGCTGCCTGTATTCAATACAATATGGTTTTGTAAAGTGAATTTTATATTCAGCTATTATCAACCCCCCACCCCCGCCTCAAAACCCCCCAAAATCTAAATTCGTTTGAACCTCTCACACAGAAATACTACACAAGAAGTAAATGTTCCTTTCATTATGCACAGGACTATTTATCAATTCAAGAAATAATGTGAGCATCATGTTACACTATCAGATGAACTCAAGACTTTTGTTTCCAGAAAATTAGAAATTTGTGGGAATGACACCATTTGACATGACACCAAAAAACGTCACCGTTTCCAACGGCAAAGCACATTTACAAAGAGGTGGGACAACAAGAGAGGTCTCCATGGTAACGACCCCCAGTGTCTCCCGCTGGGCATGTCAGGTCGTCATCATACCAGTTTCCTTTGCCACCCACAGAGGTGTCACAATGTACAATCTGCCAGGATGCCACGTTGATCGGCAGCAAAGGAAAAACATGGAGCCATCTGGCCCAGGTAAAAGCTGAGTGCTCAGGTGGAGGAGCGTAGGGGGTGGGGGCGAAGCGGGATGCGACAAATTAAAAAAAACCTGCAGATGTCTTATTGTGAAATACAAGTTTAAATCTTGGAGATGGTTTCCTTGTGCACTTTTTGGACTTCTTTGTACGAGTGCAGCCACAGTGAGCGTGCTAAACGCAGAATTCATGAGACAACCTCAGCATTAAATAGTGGTGAGCTCATTATGCAGACACACTATATCAACAAACACAGCAGCGTGTACATATCTGCATGTATCCACACTGGCTGAGCCCAGTGCAATGATGTGTACATGTTTTGCTTTGCGTGGCAATTGTGCCGTGGCCCTTAATTGAGCAATTAAGTGAGGCTAATTAAGAAGGCTAATTGTGGCCCCAGCCAATTCATAACAATTAAACTCTGACGACAGTCCCCATTAACGAGAGGCCGAAGGAAAGCAGAGGGAGGGGGTGGGGTAGGGGGACAAGTTGGGTAGTGGGTATTTGCATAAGAAAATTGTGTGACTGGCTGGGGGTGTAAACTGCTGAAGGTATGGAGTGTGGCATTGTTTTAATCACCTTCAGCAAGTTCAGTGTTGAGTAGTTTTACTGTTCTGAAAAAGTCCAAGCAATTTCACACTGGGGCTTAATTTTGAAATCCCTATTGAATTTTTTATTTGGCAGCTCAATGGTGAACTTTCCATTAGGATGTCCAGAGATAAGGAGAAATTGAGGTTATTGACGTTCCCCAGGAAAAATCCCACCTTTATCTTTCCATTTTTGCCAACATGGAAAAGAGAGATGTTAAGTGGGGATTAAATCCAACAAGAGTAAACAATTTATGGAAACCACGGGGTTATAGCCTGATTTATCTGACACAAACAGTGTGGTTGCCTGACATTCAACACATCTCGTACGAACACATACCTCAGAGCCCTGCTCAGTTTGTCATAATTCATGTGAGGTTTGCATTTCCTTATACCCCACAGTCGGGCCACCTCATCTGGGTCCTTGATGACAAACTCCCCATAGTCTCCCTGCCAGGCTATCACCCCTTGGTACTCTTCCTTCTGCAGGAGCTCTAGGATGAAGTGCCACAGCTGGATCTGTCTGGAGCCGGGGCTCGACTCGGGCTTGTAGGCCCACTCTGGGAAGGCGATCCCTGGGCAAAGGGGAGGAGGAAGAAGCAGGGTGAGGTTCAGGCCTGTTGTTTGTCCAGTTGCTCACAGGGAGTGTGTGCATGTGTGTGTGTGTCGGGGGTGGTGGGGGGGTTCACTGTCTGAATGACTGATGAGTGATGGAGGTGAGGGATGATGTGTTTAATATCACAGCACGTGCCTTGAGCAATGTTAGTCTGAGCTAATGCCCTCTAGCCTCAACAGATTGGTCAGTGGGATGATGACAGCTCACTGGGAGAGATCTGACTGATGCTGCTCAGGTCTGAATTTTAAAAGCCAACTGTATGACCATCAGAGATGAAGTTAAGTAGCTTTTTGACTCAGGCCAAAGTGAGTCTGGCACTAACTAGCCTTGTAAATACATTACACATTGAACCAATTACTACCAGAGTCTGAACTTGGCAAACATGAGAGTGTATGGTTAATCTTTTTAAATAGATGAATATTGGGGATGAATTTCAACATGCAATTTTAATAATGAAGTAGCTGCTTCTTAAGTATTTGCTTGTTTTGGCTGTCTGGATTCACCTAATTTACACATGTGGCTTGGGACTAGATTTAAAGATAAGTTGAAAGATTTTAAATGATGCAAATAGGAACTTTAAGTAGATTTGATGGATATAATATATATAATAGTCTCCTGCCTTCATGTAGCTAACTTTGATGAGAGTACCGACCTGGCGTCCAGAGGGCGGGCACCGGGGGGAGCAGCAGATCACTGACGCAGTTACAGTCCATGCCTCCACAACACCTGGAACAAAACAAGAGAGAGAAGGCATTAACTTTTGGAAATGAAAACAAAGAATTTTGCAGAGATTTATTTGCTTAAGCCAGTTTCAACTACCCAGCATGTTTATTGCATTTATTACACCAAGTCAGAGTAGAGAGTAAACTTTGTTGAAACTGAAGGTATTGCATAAGGGTCTAAAGGCGCAACATGAGTTCAAAATGATACTTTAAATCGATGTGAAATATAGCAAGGTTATGTTTCATATGTCTTTGGTAGAGATCAGGTGTTTGATGGATGTGGCCACCTGAGGCTGTGTCTGATGCAACATGGTGGACATCCCTATAGTGCATTTATGAACAGGAGGAATTAAATAGACTTTTGAAAACCAACTTGAAAACTGAGCCACATTATACATTAAAAATTGGGTTTTTAAATATATAATAGGTCTTGGTTATTTCTTAGTGAAGTTTTAAAAGTATCAAAAAAATCTAATGTACAAAGTTATGTTCAGGGTTATTATAGGTTAGGTTTAATTGTCTGCCAGATGAGGAAAGCTTCGAAAGGATTTAAAGCGCTATAGTTTTTGGTAGAACATCTTTCATATCACCTTAGGTATTCTAGGTAAGTCAGGTAAATACTACAAATAGTGGAAAATTGCATAAAGATCTGAACATACAAGAGTGTCATTTTATTAGTTGATTGATTTAGAGCTATTTTAATTGTCTTATGTACTGTTTAGTAGTCACTGTATAGCAGAGTGTGAACAACTTAATGTTTTGAGCCTTTTTAAAATAAAATCTTAATCTATGTCAGGGAAGTACACAACAATTCCCTCAGAATTATAGTGAAGGGAAAGCAAAAGCGAGAAAACACTTCACATCTGTACTTGTAATATTAAATTCTACCCACTATAATTATAGTATATGGTTATATAAAACTATACTTTTTTTTAAAAACACACAAAATTTTTGGAATAAAAGTCAGAAATGATGCAGTCCAGTGAAAACATCCATGTTTAACATCACAAGAAAATCAACTGTCCAAACTATTTAAAAACCTGATTTTGCTTTTACTTCTGTGGATTTTGAAATCTGAAATGCATTTACAAAAAACCCCAAACTTTCATTTTTTCACCCCATCACATCGCTTCATGCTCTGCATTGAATGTTAAATGATACGTGCATGTGTCAGTGAGGTAGGGTAGGCCATTTTATAATACAAGAGCTTATGATCATAAGGCCTCCTAAATATATTCATATAGACATCTGCTGACGCGAGAAGATGAGGAGATCTTGGTGTTTCTGTGATGAAGAGGGGAACTGTGAGATGGAATCTAGTTTGGATATCACAGTTTCATCAGGGTTGTTTTACAAAGCTCAGATGGAAGAGATAGCCTGCTGCTACACTGGTATCTTTAATGCTGGCCTCTCTATCTCTCCCTTCACTCTCTGCCTCTATTTAATTATGCTCTGTGAATTTTGGATTTTCCCTCCAGCATTGAAATGGAACGTGAATTATTAAGGTGTGTTTGTATAAATTATTATTGCTAACTCCAGGCATTTCTCACTCTCTCACTCTCTGACTCTTTCTGTCTCACGTTCACTCTCACCCCGCTTCAAGCCTTTGGATTGTGGCCCCGCTTGCTGTCTCCTCTCTCCCCTCCCCTCCCGCTCTTCATCTTCCTTGTTTTCAGTCTGCTCTCTCTGTCTATGAATGCATATGAATGCAGAGCTTACATTAATTCTATTTATTATAACTATAATTATTATTTTTACTCTTATTGTTCCTTTTCTCTTTTGGTCATTCAACTATCTGGAGACTGTCTACACTCATCCCACGTGACTCATTTTTACAAAATTATCAAATATTTTGATTAGACTGTTTACCAGTAGGATATCAAATTACACCCCGCTGTTCACATGATTAGAGAATATTTGAAAACATTTGAAACTGTCATCTTTCCATGAAAATGTTGACCTCATCTGACAGGAAGGCCGTTGCAAAGATTGGTCTTTACAAAATGAGATATACGTTGTGTTGGAGGTAGCAATCCATAACTTTCCTCTTCCCCGTGGGCTACAGGTCATCAATACTCCATCATCTCTTTCATTTGCCATATTCTCATGGTCCACGGCATGTATAAGCTCATCTCCTCTGAGGGAAACATATATGTGAGCTCCTGTCTTTCACAGTCTTTCCAACTTCCTCTCATACCACCTACGCATTACCTCAAATCTATACCCTTGCTTCCCTTTTCATATCCAACAGCATATCTATACAGGTGACTCCTCCTTTCCTCTTTCCCACCTCCTTTCTATTCACACACCTATCCACTGTCTTCTCCCCCGCCCTCCCTTCCACTCCACCCTTCTCCCTCTCTCCTGCTCTGTGTGTTTTGCTTCGGCGCAGTAATTTTCCGTTTGATTTCGGAGGTAATGCATTTTTTACAAATCAAAGAGGAAGCCAGGCTACCCCCCTCCTCCTCCTCCTCCTCCCCTCACTTTCTCTCTTTCTCTCTCTCTCCCTCCCTCCCACCTCCTCTTCTTTCCCTCCCTGCCCAGTCTCCCGTTCTCGCCCCCCCCCCCCCCCCCCCCCCCTCGGCCCCCCCAGGCCAGAGAGGAGATAAAGGAGCCCCCATCATTTCCTTGTTAGTTTTGATTTGGGCAGCAGAGGGCTTTCAAGTTCCCCCCATCACCCCCAGAAACATTATAACTAGCAGCCCAGGGAATACTGTTCCTCATACACACACACTCGAACACACACATGCATGCACAGACTGTCAGATACAGACACTCACAGATTGTAAGGGATTGTGCATGCACAGTAAACACAGTCTCAAGCAGATATGGCACAAATAAGCAGGCATTCAGGTAGCCGTCGCACACACACTGTAAGACGCAGCACACAAAGTAAGACATGGAGCCCATAGATATTGACTGAATCAATATCGGCACACTAACACAGATCTCACCGAGCTGAAAAAGAGAATGCACTTTGTTTAGTAAAGATTCTGGTTTACTGATAGAGAGATGTGGGCAGACAAAAAAAACACTGTTTTATTTGGACAGAGAAACACAAGAGTCCAAACAAAGGACCCCTCTCCCACAAAAGGTCACCTGTGAAACCCAGCGTGGATGATGGATCACACGGCTACCGGTGACAATAGTAAGCACACTCAATAGATTCACTAAGTTACTTCACACAGTCACATCTTCACACTGCACTCTGTTTTTTGTGACTTTAGGACACAACAACATTGCAGGGATACGCAAACTTCCTGGGTCAAGGCTGAAGGTTAAAGGTTTCGGCTGTTATCGCTGCTCAACACGTAAACCTCAGAAATCCCTCCGCATTTGCTCTCTGTACTTACTTTTAGCCATTTTCAAAGCATTAGAGAGTGAAATTTATGCACAGTGCAACATCCTCAAAATTCATACAGTATAAGAAATTAAGCTGTCTGCTAGCAAACCCACAGTGCAGGGTACTATACCGTTATACTGCTCACTGCAGATTTACTACTTAAACTAAATCATGCGATGAGCAGCAAATTATTGGAAAGGAGATAAAATGCATTTTTCACTCAGTTTATTTCTCTTCTTCTTGAATTTCACACAATGCAAGTAAAGTTCACTTGCTTCCTATAAATAACCCTTCAGTCATGTCATGCCAGCTCTGTTTTGATCTTTGGAAAAACTGCTGTGGAAAAAAAGGACAATAAATTAATGAACAAGCAGATGGGTCTTCTAAAGACAAACTCCTACATCAACCAGAGCAATTATTTCCAACCATTGTCTGACGAGGGACAGTCATTTACAATGGTTCTTTTATTCATTCCCTCAGGATGAATAAAGTATGATCAATCAATCAATCAATCAAAAAAGAAAGATGAAAATCACTACAGTGTTGCAATGACCAAATTGGTATGTTTGCATCATGTTCAGGTAGACTTGTACGTGAACCATCCTTCTTTCAGCAGTAAACTTAAACTTGTATTTTATCAACTGATGAACTTCCTGTGACCTCTCGACCATCTTGCCCAAGTGGGGACTAAGAGTAAGAAAAGGACTGCAAAAGCATATCCAAGAGTCAGGATTGGACCAGTCCCACTGAGTTTTTAAGAGGTCAGTCTCGCCACAAAGGTCACAGATTTGTAATTGTAACTTTTGCATTTATCTCCCAAACACCAACTCTGTAACAATGTTGCTAAAGTAAAGGCAGAACTGGCATACTTGTTATGCCAAGGTTAGTAGGCCACTGACGGGAGTGAAAAGGAAACAGTGTGAGGGATATACTGTAGTACAAACTACGTTTTGAAATTCTGCAGAGTGACTGGGATAGAGCGAGGAAGGAGGGCAGCCTGACATTCAGGCAACATTATGTCTCCAGTGCTGTCTAAAGAAGGAAAGAGTGATGGGTCACGATATAAAAAGATAGAAAAATGTGAGAGGCATGAAGAGTCTGGCCTCTCCCGCTTTCTTTTTCCACTAGATGAAAAGGACTCTGTACATCTGTCTCATCTTCCTTTTTTTGGTTGCCCCTGAAAAAGGCCTGACTGAAAACTCTCTCTCTCTCTTCCTTTCACTCTGCTTGCCTCTCTCCTGCTATCTCTGTCTTTCTCTCTCTGTTCCTCTCCCTGGTTAGCTCTGACACACTGGTCAGCCTCAGGGTGGAAGAACAGAGGGACTCTGCTATGGGTTTGTTAGAGGAGATGGAAAGAAGGAGAGAGGAGAAATGAGGAGAGAGACAGAAGAGAGAAGAAGGAGGAGGAGGAGAGGAGGAAAGGGGGCTGGTCAGGAAGAGGGAAAAGAACCTGTCTATCCAAATGTTGAAGAGAAAAGTCAACACAGAATTAAATTCTATCCACACACTGGCCTATAAATCTTCTTATTCAGCTTAAGTTCCATCTTAATTACCAAAAATATTCTTTATATGATTTTTAAAAATAATATTTAGTTACATCTCAAAATATCAAGCTACAAATTTTGTTTTGAAGCCCAAATATGCATCTCATCTACATCTTGTTTGAGCATCCAACTAAAAAAGGTCCTCTTTGGGTTGAGTATATGACAAACAAAAAGTTCCACGTGCTTTTTCAAACTAAGACAAACAACGACTGAAAGCTTGCCATCAACAAAATTAACTTCCCCTTTACATAACTAAAACAGAGTCAACTTTAGCATCCCGAAGTCTCTCAGAACTTCACAAGTTAAAGATTTGGTCTCTGTACTTTGTTTTTCAGACAATTTGACCTGTTCGCAGGATATTACACACTCGATAATACACTGGATTAATCATGAAATATTAAAACAGTCACTGGTTGTTGTTTTTTTTAAATTATTGATATTTATTTTTTTGTTCTGCATTTAATGTTGTACATAAAGGTTTTCACTTTTACCATTTAAGCTTTGAATCCGTGAAAATCCATTAAAAAAATGAAAAAGATTACATTTTAATCACTGAAACTGCGCAGATAATCACAGCAATACTGATCATGTTGCAACTTATAGCCGCTAGATTTCCCCACAATCCCTCCTTTGTACCTTACACACCCATCACACTACAATGTGAAAGAGTGAGAAATCAGTGCAGTCACTATAATAGGAGCAGGCAGCGGTGCAGCAGCATCAGTGTATTTAACCAAGACATATCGTTACAGGAGTACTGGCTGAATCTAGTTGTTCTCCCACAGAGCACCCATTACTCCACACTGCAGGGGCAAAGCTAATACTGAGTCCTTCACACTGAGACAGGCTATCATCTGACAGGACTGCCTGGCCAGAATATCATCCAGTGAAATGTACTTTGAAAGATACAGTAGAGCAGCGGTACAAGATGTGACAACAGAGGCAGGGAATAATAGGGCAGAGAAATATTAAAGTCCATATCTGAAAACTTAAGAAACATAATTTCACACTGAACTGTTTGGTTCACGGCTTAAGGAATAAGGCTGGGTTTAGAATTTGCATCAAGTTCCTAAATCTATGAATACATAGCTTAAAGTCAATGCTGAGCACAGATACCCCTGCTGAAAATATGAGTGCTTTAAAATGAGTAAGAGCTTCGTGTGTTCTTTCATGAGTTGAGCTTTGGAGATTTTACTACATTATATCACTACTTTAAGTCACGGAGTAACACCAGGAGTGTGTGAGAGGGATTGACTATAATAAATGAAGTGTTGGCAGAAAGAATATGTTAAAAGGTTAAAAGAATATCATGGCTCGTTTCTTGGGCTAATTGTAATGGAGTATGATGTGCATATTTGGCTTTAATGACAAACACAACACCTTGCGGTTTTAAAAAGAAGAGTAAGAAGAAAAGGCCAGCTCAATTCACGGAGAGAAGTTTAGACTCCAGCTCGGGTCATAAATAGGGTACTTTGATAAATAAGGAAACCTGATTTTTTTTCTCTCCAGACTTTCACGATCGGTGGAGAACTCCAACAAGTTTAAGAAGAGGTGAGTGGAGATGAGGATGTTGAGCGCGTGAAAACGGCATTAGTATGATATAGAACGCTGGCCTTAAGAAAATAAGGAAAAGAAGGGGAAAAAGGATGAAGAAAAAAGTATCAATCGATAGGGTTAAATTATTCATCGTCATTAATTATCGATCGCTCTCCGCTGCCGGCTCGTCCGCCTCGCGCCAGAGTTGAAAGGAGGGAAAGCGCGCTTTATTAAAACCGGCTCGAGCCTCATTGTTTCATGTCCCGCGGCAAAGAAAAAGCTCGAGTTTGGCTCTGCCCGCGCCAGTAGAAAAATACACACGCGCGCACGCTCGCGCGCGCACACACACAGACACCGCTCCATCTCCCTCCTCTGCTTTCTCTCTCCCTCTCTCTCCTGACGCGCGGGAGGAGCTTTTGGGAGCCTCGCGCGGTGTTCACGGGGCGGCTGTGTCTCGCGTGGATCGATGAGGGATCAATGGCTCGCGCTGACTAATAGCCAGAGAGCGCCTTTGATCTCGCGGCTGAGAGATCAAAACCTGCGCGAGAGGGAAGAGAAATAGGAAAAGAAACTGCGCCGGCGAGCTGACCTTCACACACACATGCGCGCGCACGCACGCACACACACACCGATGCACGCAAAACCCACGTAGCGTCACTCGCGCGCGCAGCTTTTAGGAATTTGATATCCTATCCAGGATATCCTACCAGCGAACAAACTGAGAGATGCATTGCAAATCAAACTGCGGGCGAATATGCACCGGACACATTTGGAATAATAACCAATCTGTCTATAGGCTATTACAGAGAACCTTCACGCTCACTACACTACAAACACGTCCACCAAACGCACACACCGCGTTTCCCACTCAGAGTTGTTGCTCTTGACTATTTTTCCCTCAGACAAGGTGATGCAGTGAGACCAACAGATCCTTCTGTGGTTTCCAGCGATCGCACGACTGTCCTATAGGCTTAAGTCCAGAGAAGAAAATACGCTGTCTGATCTCGCTCAGTGTTTACGTGTGATGGAGAGCGGAAGCCTTTAATTGAGTTGAGTATGTTCAGGACATGAACGCAGGTTGCTCAGATCTTCAGTTAATTTCCCAAAGAAAACCGTGTTGGGACTGAAGCAATACTAAGGCAGATCAGAAGCTGTGTGATCATTATAACTTACACAGTGTTTGAATGTGACTGCACTGTTTTCTGTGTGTTTGGAGTCATAGAGACCCTTTAGCAGCTCATAATGGTGTTTAATCACCTTCATGCTTAATGACACTTCCCCTCTGAATTAGTGATAACTGCTTGTGAACCTATATTATTGAGAATTTAGATTTGAGGTAGAGACCCCAGCTCAAAGCCTGGTTATATGTTACTCTAAAATCCATCCAGCCATCCATCTCCTTCCCCTTATCTAATTCAGGGTTGCTGAAAGGGGGCTGGAGCCCATCCCAGCTTTCATAGGGCAAGAGACAAGGAACACCCGGGATGGGTTGCAGGGTAAACACATAGAGAAAGACAACCATTCATGCTCACATTCACACCTACGGCCCCTTTGGAATCAGAAGTTCACCTGAACCAGTGTATGTCGTTGGACTTTTGGAGGAAGTCAGAGTACTTGGAGAGAACCCACACATTCATGGGGAGAACATGCAAACATCACACAAAAAGCCTCAGACTGGAGTTGAACCCTTCCTGCTCCGAGGTACCGTGCCCTCTCTAAAACCCTACACAGGTAAATGTGGATTTCATTGATTTTCCCTTTTAGTTTCTTTTTTGTGTCAAACAGAATGAGCATATATGCATAATCCACATCATAAACAAATCTTAACACTTTTTTTCTGTAATAGAAATCCTTTAAATATTGGCTAAACTTTATATCCAAGTGTTTGTGTCAATGAGAAAAGTTCAGCAGTTTTGAAAAGGGTCAAAAGACAAAAAAACAAAACAACCCTGCTTCATTCTTTCCTAAATTGCCCCTGTTAGTAATCATGAACCACAAATTAATTCCTTGCCAAATAGAATCTTATGTTCCACACTTTTAACTTGGGGAAGTCCACTTTTTTCTTCCTCTGTATCTCTCCTCCTCCTCATCACGCTCTCCTACTCTATCTCTCTCTTTATCCCCCCATTCACTCTCCCTCCCCTCTCTGGTCAGTGAGTTACTCTCTCTATCGCTCTCACTTCCCGAATTAACCACTCAAGAAGTCACCACCGACTCAATCAATAGCTCATACATAAACCCTGCTATAATCGCTCCCCCTGCCTGTCTGTCTGCCCCACCCCACCACCCCACCCCCTCATTCCCCTCTCCTCTCCTCCTTCACCACATTCACCCTCATCCCCTCACAATCCCTTTCCTCCCCTTCCTTCATCTTTTTGTGTCTTCTTCCTGTCCTTCTCTGTGGATTTTAGACGCTCTCTTCTCATAATTATCAAACCTGTCATAAACATTAAAAGCAGCAATTCTGATATTTCTATTTAAAAATAACTCCTCACACCCTTCCTGCCTTTGCACCCTCATCAGGCAATTTGACATTATGATAAAAAAAAGAAGTCTTGTCATAGGAGTAATGTATCATATGGGCGCTTGAGAAAGCTATTTCCCAACCACAAGAGTATAAACCATAAGTTTTAAAAAGGTTCTCACACATTTTATTGCACTTGATGTCATTTTTTAAATGTACAACACAATGTGAGATTTTGTGCTTTTAGGGATTCTAAAATAACCCAGTTTTGGTTGTATTTGGTTCGGCTGCTTAATAAAATCTTAGTGTCCCTGGTCTTTAAACAGTTCAATAACTTTTACTAAGACAGCAGTGACAGGCACCCAGCGTTGGACTTCAGAATAATGTCCTTGTTTGTTAATGAACTAAAAAGTCTGAAATTTTAATTACGTGAACAAGTGATGCACAAAATGAAGCGCAAGTAGCCTTCATAACTCTGAGGACTTACAGAGGCCTCAGCTAATACAAAGTCGCTCAAAACTTGGACC
Organism: Oreochromis niloticus; assembly: GCF_001858045.2. Lineage (NCBI taxonomy): Eukaryota > Metazoa > Chordata > Actinopteri > Cichliformes > Cichlidae > Oreochromis > Oreochromis niloticus. The sequence continues at coordinate 25,216,476 of NC_031976.2, read as the reverse complement.
AGTAAACATGTCTCAAATCACTCCTTTGAAACCCAAATGCACAAAGAACCAACTGAAAGCTAATACAGCCCAGTATTACTGTGTGCCTTGTACTGAATACATAATATGAAAGGTGACCTGATGCTTCTTTGGGAGTGTTTTTTTTTTTTTACTTCTATGCTCTCACAGGCTTCTATATTCCTTGTGGGACTTCATATTTGTGTAGCATCCCTCTAAAATTTATTACAGGAGCAGAGTAATTCTTTTAAGTGCAAGGGCACTATCGGCCTATGTTAGCGTGTCCAGCCTGAATGGGTCCAGTATTGCGTTATAGCAAAGACAAGGAGACATCAATATTGCATTATCTCATGTTTAACTGTGAGACACAGATAGTTGTTTTGGGGGCCTTAAAGATATTGTATTACCAAAGGAGATGCAGACGCACACACAACCACATGAGGAGGAAAAAAAGAGAGGGAGAGAGAGAGAATAACACATAGAGAATTTTAAAATTATAAGGCCTCTACACACCCTCTGCTCATACCCCTTCTATCTCTCTTTCTCTATCTTCCCTCGCTTCTTTTCTGCCTCTCTCTCCAAAGTCTTTGATTCGTCCGTACGGTTTGATCTGCAAGAGAGCGAGTTTTGTAAACACATTTTTCACGATCATATAGCCACGGGCAAGGGGAGCGTGAGGCGCGGAGGAAGAAGAAGGAGAGGGAGAGACTCAGAGAGAGAGTGAGAGAGGGAGTGTGTGTGTGTGTGTGTGTGTGTGTGTGTGTGTGTGTGTGCGAGAGAGAGATGGTGTGTGTGTGTGTATCTGTCTGTGTGAGGGAGGGACGTTTAATGAGCGTGCAAGATGGAAAGATAGACTGACAGAAAATGCAAGGATGAAGCCTCAAATATGGCTTACTGCACAGAGCAACAAAGACACACACACACACTCACATGCATACACACGCACACATGTGGAACCACAACACACACACACACAGACACCAGGGAGCCCAGACTGATGGTTTTGGCACAAGTAAAGCATCACAGGGGTTGATGAAATGTGAAGCAACAAGGAGAAGAAGCAAGTTATTCAGTTTTCCTTATCATGCAGAGGGGGGTGACACTCCAACACTGCATTTCCCGATATGACACTTCCTGACTGGTGAACCCACGGAGTTATTGGAGAAACACACACACACACAGGGAAAGGGAGGGAAAGGGGGAGAGAAAGTGATGCATCTCGTTTGGGATGATGAACACAGAAAACAGAGAGAAACGGCGTCTGAAAAACAGATTATGGGGAGAGCCAATAAAAGGTTGCGCACAGATGGTAAACACACTGTGGTGTAAAGCTGAACTAATAAAAGTGCGAGGCTCTGGTTCCCTACATTTTTTTTCTTTTTTTTCACTTGGTTGGAACGATTTCGTTCTTCATCTGGCAGCTGCTAATCCGGTTTGGTTCGATTGGCCCCGGTAATGGCGCTAACCCGTCGCCTCCATACCGACTCCTCTCCGCGGGACGCGACAGAGAGGAGGCGACGCCGGCTCGGAATGAGCATCAGAGAAGACACCGGTTATGGCACAAAACAGGGAAAAGAGAACGGGTGCCAGAGTCCACTCTAAGTTTGAAGTAATTTAGACTTTGAGTTTCCAACAGCCCGAAATATTCGCCTTAAAGGGAGAAAGGCAAATGAACGATTGCTCAATTACCGAAGGCTAATTTCAACAAAGTTTGGCTGCTATTAAACGCACATAGAGGCTCTTACACTTTTTTTCATTGAAGTTTGCATTTCGGACTAATGCGTTAATGACATACGCAGGCCCGAAACCCTCAAAAATAGAATCCCAATACTAAAATAAGAATACCATTGCAATAGAGGCGCACTGGAGTGTTATAACCTTGTGATGAATTGGCTCCTTCGACTTTTGGCTAGGGTTAGATGCAGGCCATCACATTTAAAGTGCTTTTCCACTTCGAGGTTTGTTTGTTTTCCTAAAAGACGGGGAAACAGTCCTCAACAATTCTGCACAAATCCCCCGCGTCAGTCGTTAAAAAAATCATTTTCTTTTCATTTTTTCCTTTCCTTGCATTCTTTCTTTTCTTTTTTTTTTAAACTTAGCCTACTGCTTTTTTAGAAAGAAGAATAGCTGCAAGCAGTTAAGTCGGTTGTCAGAATCTGCGCGCACGCGTGTGTGTGTGCATATAGTGCAGTGCAGTGTAGTGTAGCGTTTCCTCTTCCTCTCTCTTTCTTCTCTCAGTCTTTTCTGTCCGGGGAATTGTTCTCAACGTCCACAAACACATTGCAAATACCCGGCGGCCAAGCGGCATCGATTTCTAATTAGACGCCAGGATAATCGTTGGAGAGAGATGAAAAAAAGAAGAGAGTGATGGCGAGACCGAGTAAATAAATATATAAACGAATTAGAGCCCAGATTAATTGAATGAATATGAGCATTAAAAAGAAACAAAGGTGATCTTGGCGGATGAAACCTTGCGTGGATTGAACGGGAAATAAGGATTATATACACAGAGGAGCACAGGCTGAAACATATACGAGGGGGAAGAGGATGGGTGGGGGTTTCTTTTGGAAATTAGGGCCCACTTTTGGCCAAAAATTAGTTTGTAATTACTGATCCACGCAGGAACATTTCAGGCACATTCGCACGGCTGATTGATTCATTCAAAATGTTCTGTTCCCGCATGCGAGATGTCATTGCGGAGAGCTCGGCGGGTCTCACACGAAATCTTGGATGGAGCCTGCGAGGAATTAATGGGAAATAATTTAATAATAATGCAGAAAAAATAACTTAAATGATTAAATGGTCAACTTGAAATCATATTTATTAATATTCGCTGGTGTGCACATGCATGATATCTGTGCCCGAAACTGTGACAGCAATCAACCTTGAACTAAAGCCACAGCTGGATTATCCAACTTCTCTCCTCTCCAGTCAAATTTCCACCGCCCCCCCTCTTTCCCCCCTTGCCCCCCACCTCCCTCTTTCTGTCTCCTGACAGAGTGTGACAGGGGGTTAGCCGGGGAGCTCAGGTAGCTCGTTTACTTTAATTAACGTTTCATCATCCTCGGAGCGGGACCGCGCACCGTATATACTCTTTCATGCTGCTCCGTCTCTCATCCCTGTTCTCCTTCCATTCATCACCGGCTCTCCCTCCCTCCTGCTCTCTCCTCCCCACCGTAGGCCTCACCTCTCATCTTTTCTTCAACAACTCGCCAAATCGCCCCCTGCTCTCTGTCTCGTGTCCACTCGAGCATATACAGGATAATAATTCAAACACTTTCCTTCCTTCCCTCCTCCTCCTTCTCCTTTTCCAACTTTGTTCTTCCCACCCCTTTTCTCTCTCTCTCCTATCTCCTTTTTTCTCTCTCTCTTTTACAATAATGATGCCATTAACTGCATAACTCCGGGCGGTTTTGATCAACTGATGCAGAGGAGGAGAAGTAGCTCATTGTGTGCTGGCCATCATTTGGTGGATGCTATTGTGCAATTCAGCCCCTAAACAAAGACAAAGTAACTGTAAAACTGTAATCGCCAGAGGATCAACAGATTATATATATATATGTATATATATTCCGACTGTTCCGACTATTAAAATTGAATTTCAGCAGTGTGCGCCTATGGGTCTTTCAACATGGAGACATTGTGGCGCTGATAAGAAGGAGGAGGAAGACAGTTATTGAGCGGTATTGATCACCTTTGATTATTTAATACAAAATAACTCCCCAGTCGATGATCACCATCAGGCAGGCAATAGATAAAATCAAAGGGCTCTTTGTCAATAGGCTAAATGATCCATTGGAGATATAAGCAAATAAGCAAATCCTTCAGATATTAATGACCTTTCTATGTAGCCTTTAAGCCATAATAACTGGTTCATTATAAAATTAAGATGTTACATTTTTTGACTTAACATTTTTTGTCTGCTCTGTGAAATCCCAAAAAGGAGCTTTTGTCATTTCATTCTTTCAACTTTTAAGCATGTTTTGTTTCCAGTTGATGGTAACCTGATAATATTGTACAGTAAAAGTTTTTTTTTTTGGTAATTTAAATTTAAGAGATATATTTTATAAACCAACAACAATCAGAAGCTACCAGTTGCAGTTTATACCACATTAAAGGATTAACCTGTCTCTTATTCTCTGGCTATATGTGACTGAAAGGCTTTACTCTTGTTTTTTGGGTGGGTGAGGGGGGCCTCTGGAGAAAAAAGTAAAAGTCTAACATCATTAACATAAAAATCTCTTTTTTTCTCTCTTAGTTCAATTGTAATTTCTCACCTCACTTTCTCGAACTGAATACTTTCTCAAAGGATAAATTAGCGATTAGTAAACAATCAGATGCAGTGACAGCTTTAAATTGTGCAGTCGATGTCTGTTTGGAAAAGTGTTTTGGTTTGCTCCTGATGTAAAAGAGGATCGGTGATTTAGCTCAATCACATGTCTCAAATTTTACTGATGACCAATGACAAAATAATTTCTAAGAAGTGGCAAATAAAGACATAATGTGATGTTTTTTCATTGTTTCATTGGTTGAACTGTTGATTGTGAACTGGGCTCGTCATAGCTCACCATATATTTAGAGTTATGCAAATTACACTAATGAGAAGTAATTAGAAAAATCTTACAATTAAAAATTAGCAACCATGGCTATTAATATTCAATGTATAAAGTGCTTTGCCCTTCGCTGCATCATCAGTATCACTGAGAGGATCCCACAATCATACATCTTACAGTAAAATCAGCAGCAGAAATTTGGGGTGTAGTCAAATCACATAAAAAATGTCTTCCATTTGTTCTTAATGAAAAAAGGAATGATAAAAATGAATCAATAAAAGCAGCTGTAAAAAGGTTTCACAAAACAATAGAAGTGAATCCCCTCGGAGTCAGCTTACAGCCGGGGTTTGATGTGCTGGTGGAAATGGCAGGTGTTATATGAAGCAAAAATAAAATAAGAGAAAAAAGTAGAGTAAATGCAGTTACACTCATATGGTTCGGTGTGATCTGGGCGTGACTTGCACACGGGCTGGGACTCAGCATGGAGTGCTGTGATAGTTTAAACAGTTTAAAACACTTACAGTGGTAACCGGATTTGTAGCCTTGTGGGGTTAAGAACTTGATGAAATCCACTGTGTCCGCTGGGACTCCAGAGGTGTGCGCTCACATACAAATTGCCATTGATAAAGAGAAGAGGGGAAGCTCCACCATCACAAACCTTAAACCCTATCACCCTTACACTTGTTCACATAGAATAAAACTCTAGTACCCAGAATGTAGGGGGCACCATCTCCAACCCCAAGGGAGGTGGGACTGTCAACGCTGCATACAAAGCTTGGCTTTGCCTTTCTTTCAATTGGACCCAACGGAGCACCAAGTTGTGGATAGCTTTGACTTAGAAGTGTGCCAAGTTTGGACTGAATGCACATTTTTGTGTGCAGTGTTAAGCTTCTACCTCCTCCTGTTTTAAGATTAATTCATATCATGTTTACATATCATCCATGAAGTGAAAGGGTTTTCAGAGATGGTACTTACACTTTCCTTTGTTTTTATAGGACTTTGCCTTTGTTTTTGTTTTCTTGATATGAAAGCATCCAGCTGTATATACTATATGCAGAATCAACAAACTAAAAAATAAATGAATAAAAGTGAACTTGAATAACAGCTACCAATACCAAGCATAAGTCAAGTTGATAAACCGACTGACATTCTTGCATTTAGAATGATATCTACGTGTAAGCTGAGGAAAGCGGCACTAAAAATGTTAAACTACATTTAAAATCATTTAAACTGATAAAGCACTGATGGGTTAAATTTAAAAAAAAATCTGTACCAATATTGATTATTGATTTATTGACTGATTGATTAGTCATCTGTGATGCGTACTGGCCAGTTTTGACGCGCCAATAAAAACAAACATAAACATGGGCGAGACTAAAGCAGATAAAATCGGTGCTTGACTTCATGGATAATGGATCAGTCTTACAGACCACAACCCTGACTGCAGCAGGATTCACCTCACCATGTCTAACTTGAATCTAGACTTGACCGTTATATCAAACAAACTTTGGGTTTGGAGGGCTATCTAGGTGCTTCTAAGCATAATCCCAGGGGGATCCATAATTTCACACTGCAGTGCAGAAGTTAGCAATGCTGCAAGCTGAACAGAGATCTGGAAGACTTAGCAATCATATCGCTTTATGGATTTTTTTCCACTATAGCAGGATGAGGTGGGTGAAAAGCACAACACATTATGTTTTTGTACAATAACAATAAGTCCATATACTCTAATAATAAAATCTAGAGAGTCCAGGTGGGTCAGAGTCCAAGACGCTGACCACTTAAGCTTGTGCCTATTTTTTTTCTTTCCCCACTGGTAGGTTTAGCCATGTGGTCCTATTTGCGTAGTGTAGCAGCTAACTGAAAATACTGGAGAAAAACTGGCATAAAAGTGGTTTAAATAGCCAAGCAGTTCAATGGGGAAAACCATAATAAACTATAAGTTTGACCAACTTAAAAGTCCAACAACTAATTTATAAATCAGACTGAACTGACTTTCTTGGCCGGTCAGTCATCATATTCGCTTATGAAATAAATATATTACGTTCTAATGAATCGCTTTATAAAATGCTATAAGGATAAAGCAAAACTTTTATAGCTAAGTAAATGTGTTGAACAGCAGAATCATGGAAACTCAATACCATAGCAGTGTTCTGAACAGTAGATTGTGTTATAGCTTTGCTTCCAGGCTGGGTTATAAAACATATTCAGCCCTCAGATGAAGACGTAAACTTTGATTTGATGATTGCAGATTGTAAATGAATGGAAAGCACGCTGTAATAATATATTGTTGGATTGTGTTCACTTTTCTTTACTGCAAATATCTTCTTTCGCATCTGTTCCCACATGTGCTACCGCTCACAGTCTCTGCTCTGACTCGTTCTGCCGTCTCTGTCCCGCCGCTGATGTCTCGTCCCACTACAGAGACGTCTTAGACCGCTGCATTTCTATTGAAACTACAATATATCCACAGACATGCACACAAAAATTCAATTTCTCCATCTTTCTATCTGTTCCTCTTCCACTTTCTCTGACACACAGAAAACAAAATGTACGCACACACACACACATTTGGTGCCCGTCTGCTCCAGCCCCCATTGGCTCTCTCGCCTGTGTGTGCGTGTCAAATCGAATCTCCACCTCGGTGCGTAGTACACCTGCTGTGCTGGCGTATAATGCACTGCATACAGTGAGTGCACGATGACGGATTACTGAATTAGACCAATAATGACAAGTGACACTTCTGTTACCGCTCCCTGAGCCACTGCAGAGAGCAGGAGAGAGGTGTAAATAAAGAACAGACACAGCGACAGAGAGAGAGAGAAAGAGAGTAAGAGAGAGAGAGAGAGAGAGAGGGGAAGGAAAAAGAAACCATAGCACCGAGGCAGAGGAAGTCATGGGGATAGATTGGAAATTTGGGGCTTATTTTTAAAAAATAAATAAGTTCTGTTTCATTCCATTTCAACTTCTGTGTCCTCTGTGTTCCCTCCCCCCTCCTCACTTTTTCTGTGGCGACACCAGGTAGGTAGAAATAGACTCGAATGTTTTTCTAATCGCCAACTCCGACCAGGACTTTGGTAAAGTCAAAAATGAGGGCAACATTGTAGAAATCTCACTTATGTGGCGAGACAGAAACATTTCAGAGAAGTTTTAATGTATTTTCATAATAAATATACATGAAATGTAGAGCAGGGTAATTTGTGAGTGTCCACTAGTTGTGCACTGGGGTAGTGTATCTGCAGGATGCCTGGCCCCCCCATGGATCCAGGTCTCCACAGGCCTGTGTGCAGGATACTAAACCATGCCAAATGAGGAAGAGGAGGTGTAACCCAACGTGGGATCACATGAATAAATCAACCTACCACCCGGTGCTTCTGTACTGGGAGAAACACAAACTAGAAAAGTGGATTTACAGAAAGATGTACACAACCCGATGCATTCCTTTATCCCTGCACTTATGCAGAAGAGAAGCCGTCTTAACAGGTAAAGTAGGTTTGAGAGTGGGAACCAGCCGTGTCTGTCTCTATGTTGTTAATCTGGAGATAGACTTTAAGATATGAACCCCAATGAGAGCATTTGTGTTGGTGCTCTGTTGATGTAAATTTAACCGCAAGCCTCATCATCCTGCCTCTATCGCCTCATAATGGACAATGACTGAAGAATAAAACCCCGGCAAGTCCTCAAGTTGTTGCACCACAGTCATGTTTGGCTGCAAGCTCAAAAGGTGCAGGTGATTTCTACGGCTTATACCTCTTGTATATGCTCTCACTTCCCAGAGAGAACAGGAAGGCGGACAAACAATGCTGGAGATGGAGTGAGCACTTAACTGGGACGAACACACACTCGTAGTAAGAAATGGGGAGACAGTGGAAGCACAATTGGAAAAAGAAAGTGAGGGAGCAATAGGGGGAGCACAGAGGAAGGAAGACAGAAAGAAATATTGACAAAGCCTAGATATACACATAAGTCACCCGACACGACCCGCCTGCTCCCTGTATTTTATAGAGCCGCTCTGCGCTGGCGGAACAGCATGACAGGCCAGTTCCTTCAGCGGAAAATATGGTCCCTCTCTACCCTCCCGCCTCTCGCTCCGCTATCACTCCTGTTTTCTGTCTATCCCACCTGATATCATTCTGTCACCTCTGCGCCGGGCTCTTTTTTCCATCATCCCCCTATTTCTTTGCTCCCCGTTCTTGCCTTTTTATTGGTGCTCTACATTCCACCCGTCATGTTTCACTCCTCCATTTCTATCCATCTTCCTGTCGCTCTCTTAATCCCCTCTCATTTGCTCTCCTCTGCCCTCATCCCTCCCGTTTCTCTTCCTGCTCTCCTGAAGCCACTTTCGCGTGCTGTCCCATTTCCACCTACTCTCCCCGTTTCCCTCATTCTTCCTGATTCATTTCCTATCTGCTATCCGTTCCATTCATCCCTCTCTCCTCTATTTGTGCCACATACATCGCCATTCCTCTCTACCCTCTGGCTCAGCTGTCTCCATCTTATACCTTTCCAACTGTATTTCCTCTGACCTCCCAGGTTTTCCTCCAAGGTTTTAAGTTCATCCGTCTCTCTTCCACCACCCTAAACTTTATCCATCCAATTCTTCAAACTCCATACTTTATCTCAGCCTTTTCAGTTTTCCATTTTTTCCCACAGCTTCTTTCTTCTTCCTTATGGAATTTTTTTTCTTTTCCTAGCCTTCCTTTTCACATATTCCAGCTATTTTGTTTTTTTATGCTGCTGTCCTGAGGTTCCTTCTCCTTCTCTCCCTCCTCTTTTCTTTTTCTTTCTTTCGCCTCTCTACCTCTGCATTCCAGCCGGCCCTCCCTCTCTCATCCGCAGCCTGAGCACAGAGCCCCATGTGTCGGAATCAATTAGGGCTGAGAGCCGTCGCGGCCGTTCTTTCACGGAGGTAAATATTAAACTGCACCAAGCACCGAGGAGGAAGAGAGGGAGAGAGAGGAGGGGAGAGAGGGAGCCCTCCGTCCCTAATCCACCGCATCGATCAGGCGGGGATGAGGGTAATATATTATTTTGACAAGATACGATCCTCCGACGCGCACCGCTATCCCCGGCGATCGATTTCTTTTTTCTCTCCTTTTTTCTTTCCTTTTCTCCCCCTCAGTGAGTGGGACCGAGTTTGTGTGTTACTGTGTGTGCGCACGTCTGACACAGGGTGCGCGTGTGCATTTGTGTGTTGTTTTGCCGGGCGTCTTGGCGTGTGTATGTGCACTGGAGTGTGGATGGGTGACAATAGGAACAGCATTAGGAAATGTGGAGAAGAGATGAGGATGGTGCTGCTAGTAGGTCTGCGCTTTTACAAACAAGCTCCTGTCTAAACAGCTAAATCACACGCTCAAGATGGATCATTGAAAGAATCTCGGAATTGCATTTTGTGTTTATTTTCTGGGGAATATGCACAGAGCGGCATATGAGGGAGGATGTCAAGATTCCAGTTAGTAAGAGAGTTAGCAGCAGAGCTGACCTATTGTAAAGTTAAGTGTCCTCCCCCGCACCGTCCCCTCTGCTCCTCTGCCTCCCCTCTATATCACTTTGCAAACTGTGTCTAAATGCTAAATTCCCAGATCAATTTTTTTATTCAACCTCTCCCCCCATCATCGCCCTCACTCTGGCCCCTGCCTCTGTCCTTCTGCAACAGCTTCAAGTCCCACTGTCCTCCAGTGATGGAGGGTGTCCTACCAGTCTCATGCACATCAGCCAGCTTATTTATCTGAGCATTTGTGTGTAACCGTGCAGCAGATCACCGATTTGTACACCACACCTTAAAAGCATTGGTAGGCTTTGTATTTGGAGTGTATAATTTAATTCACAAATGTATCTAAATATATATATGTTTTTGTTATATTAACGCAAAATCTAATTAGTTTGGAGGACCAAATCCACTGAGAATCAACAGCCAAGTTCCTTGTGGGAGCTTTAAACCACTCTTACCCATTCAAGCTCACTGCTATGTTTCTCCAACTCAGATTTCACCAAACCCGGCATTATGATCAAAGGTAAACCAGCTGTTAATAAGCAGTTATCTGATAAATATAAGAATAGTTATATATGTAAGGTATTCTATACAGAATATTACAATTTTTAAACTAGCGGCATATTAATAAAATAAAAATACTAATGCATGGACTTGTTCGAGTCCATATGAGTGCATTATTTTACAGTGATACACAAAACTCTCTGTCTTTCAAGGTTCTGCAGCCCTGTGACTGCGTCAACACTTAGCACAGTTATTTAACCAAATTCTATACATGTTCAAAAAACATGCTCGTGTTTTATGTGGATCACACATTTCAGTTCCAATCTGTCCTTTTGAGTGTTATAGTGATACAAATGCACACAAGTCATGCACACACCACCCTGCCCAACAAGTTTCCTCTCCTAGAAAGCTCCATCCAAACAGGCACGGCAGCACCTGCTGGGTTCTCCTCCAGCTCATTCCGTGGTCTCTTACTCCTCGTCTCCCACTTTCTCTGTTTCTACCTGCCGCGACTTAGTTTTCCTCTTTCTTTCTGTCCGCTCTTGCTTTTATTGTGCCATTTTCTGCCACTTTGGTCCAAGAAAGGGGGGCCGTAATGCAATCTCTCCCCCTCTCTGTCCCCTGCTGTGAGGGAGAGTAGCTTGGCCTGTGTGCTGGGCCAGGGAGAGGGGGGAGGGATGGGGTCAAGGTGAGCTCTAATACACTATTGATCCGCCCCAATTGAAAACCTGATGGAAATTTTAGCCCCCCCCCACTCCCCTCCTTTCCTCCTCATCCTTCCCAGCACCCCCCCCACCACCTCTGTTTTTCTCCCTCTCCTTTCTTCCTTCTACTCCCCCTCTCCCTTCCTATCTCCCACTCGTCTCTTCCCTTATGTCTTTTTTCCTTTCCTGTGTGTATCCTCCCTGGTGTCTAGAGCCTTCCTCTTTTTCAGTGTCTATCCCCGTTCCCTCCAATCTGTTTTCTCTCCCAGCTGAATGTCTCTTTCAACCACTGACCACTTTCTCTCCCTTGCTATCTATCTCTGTGCTGGGCAACACTCTGCCTCCATGTCTTTTAAACCATGCCTCTAATCATTTCCTCTCTTCTTTTCTTCACTTTTAGGTCTCACCATTTCCCCCTTTTCAAGTCTTTTGCCTCTCTTTTTCCCTTAAATCCCTCGCTACCCCACCCCTCCCCGCTGATTCCATCTCTTACACTCTTTTTTCCTTCATCCCCCTCTCTGAGTGTGCATCAGATGGTCCATTTCTCTCTAACCCAGTGCATATTGATCCCTATGGCAGTAGCATGCAGGGTGAGGGCTGTGAGGACCACTGCTACAGTGTATTAAATGCCACAAACGCTTTGGACGTGGGGCCTGAGACACGCCTCCCCGGCAGGGCCCTGTCAATAGCTGCTCCCTCCTGTCAACAGCAGCCAAATGGCCTCTCAATCTGTGACTTGCGATGGTCCACAGATTGGTACACAGAAACTGCAATAGATGTGCCACAGAAAAATAGAGAGAATCTTAATAGGAGAAAAGCCAGGATAAAACAGAAAATGAAATAAAGAGATGTGTATAAGTGCATTTTCCCAGTAATGGCCGAGTTCTTTTGAAAAACATGTGCATTTGTGATTGATGTAAGTCAATGAAATCATGTAAAACCATTTCCATTCAGATACCTAAAATGTTACAAACAAAATCTATGACCTCAGCTTTCAATTTGCTACATTCTTTGCCTTAAAAGACTTCATAATAACATGCTGTTGTCCTGCAGTTATGTGGAACAGCAATTATGTACGTAGTTGAGTGTGCTATATACTATTCAAGCACATCAAACAAAAGAGGCACAAACACTGGAAAAGCCTGAACAATGGAGATGGCAGCAACAGAAGTAAACCTTTTACAGCTACCTATTACTTTCCCACTTAACAAGACAGACCACAACCTCTCCCTCTGTCTGACTCTATGCAGAGTTGGCTGCTATCACCGCACTGCTTGAGTGGGAGATAAATGGAGTGAGGGTGTGTATGTGCGCCTTTGATTTATGTACTGTTGTGTACGTGTCAGACGGCCAAGCTATCAGGACCACCATCTCCCAATAGACATAGAAACGCTACAGCAAGTGGAGGGACCCCTCTGCTGACCCCGAGACCCCTGATACACATCTGGAACAACAGAGCACACCGAGCGGGGATTGGAGGGGTTTGTTGCAGTAGGAGGAAGAGGAAGAGGAGGAGGAGGGAAACTCTTCATTGCTCCCGTGCTTTTCATTTTCATTCAGAGGAGAGTCATCCACTTTGTCTTTCACTCTCCTTCTCTCTAACACTGTCTCTTTCTCCTCTTTGCCCTTCGCTGTCTAATGTTGACTGGAGGGAAGCAGCCGCTGCACTTTCACCTGAAATTCAACTTCACATCTCCTGTCCACTCTCACAAAACAAATCTCACAGATAACTGAGCCATAACACGCAGACTTTAGATGTTAGTTTCTGTTAACAGAGTGTGGAGGTACCCTTCTATGATCCCAATGTCACGGAAAATCCATGGTTTGATCAAAAGGGAATGTGTGTTAGTCAACGATTGGAGACTACACGAAAAGCCACGACCAAACTTCTGGAGTGCCTTTTGAAAAATTTACTTCACCTCGCTCCCTAACCTGTGACCTTTAGCAAGTTTTAGATTTGTCCAATTTTACATCACAGTCAAATAAACAGATTAGAGTATTCTGCCAGGGTTCCTGTTAGTTTTTCAGTACATTGCTTGTAATTTGTCCACTAACCGACATCCAGAGTTTAGACACCTGTTTTATTTTCCCACTTTTCTCTTTCAATCACTCTTTCCTTGTCTCCCTCCCTGTCTCCTCTTTTCTTCCCCCTTCTCTTCACCCTCTCCATCTATTTCTTTCTCTCTAGGAAGGAATCAGTCTCACCTTAATTGCTCTTAAATCGGATTAATGACTGACCGGGGACAACTTGACTTAATCTCTCTTCTAGTAAATCTCTTCCTCTCCCCTCTTCTCGTACATCACTCTTATACATTTTATCCTCTCTTGCCCTCCCCCCCTTTGCTCTCTTTATCTCTTGTCCTCTCCTTTTTTCGCCTTCAGCGCTTTCTCCTCACTCGCTCTGTCTCTTCTCTCGCTCTCCCCAGCATCGCTCACCTCTTTCACTTTGTCACCTCCTCCTCTTCCCCTTTCCCTGTCCTTCCTTCTTCTTCTCTCTCCATCGTGCTCCCGGAGAGTCGATCATTCTTTCATCTTTTTTGGACGAACTCTGTCATACATCAGCTCTACTCGTCATCCGGGTCCCTTTATCATTCCTCTCTTCTTCTTTTCGCATTCTTTCGACAAGTTTCTATCAGCCTTTAACTTCATCATCCTGAGATTTGCCAAAACCTCTTTGACTCGACTGTCACTCTCTCTCTCTCTCGATCCTATACTTTGTGTGTGCGTGTGTGTGTCTTAGTCTCACTACAAGGTTGGCCAGTCGTGCAGCGTTGTGTATGTGTAAGTCCACGTCGATGTGGTCCTGTCATTGCCTCCTAAGTGCTTTGGCAATACTACGGATCTGCTGTCATGCCAGTTCAACTAATCTCAATTGAATTACATTGAACTTGTATTGAGATGGAGATAAAGGACATGAGGGTCTGTCTGTGTGATTGCTCAAGGAGCTCCAGTTCTCTTGCACCCATGTGAAAAAAAGATAAAACACACACGGCAAGGATATTACATTCATATACTCAGATTCAAGCCATCACTTTTGGTGACAGTAATGCTATTTGGATTCTTTAACTAAATGCGATGTATGCCAATATAAAAACAGGAAATAACAAGGTCCTAGCAGTTCAGTATAAAAACAAGTGACGACATGTCCTACTGAGGTGATGTTTGTTAAGGGTATAAGGGCAGAGAAATTGTTCCCTCTTCCAAAACCCCTGCAGTTTAAAAAAAAACTGAAGGAAAAAAGAGGCCAGCCTTGTGGACAAAAGCTCATTTTCCTCTTGGTTGCACACTGCTGCAGGCGGGCTAACATGCCACAGGAGAATTCAACCACTCATACACCTTTGTTTTCCTCAGGTTTTTCTCAACTTTACACACAGAAGCAGAGCCATAACCGAGAGTGAACCAGGATTTCTTTGTCAGCCCAGAAGGCATGTGCACGGCCTGTCCAGCCTGAGGCAATGTTCTGTGATCTGAGAGCCACAAAGTCGCCCATGTCCTTTGATTGCGACAGACAAAAGTATAATCTGTCATTTCCAAACGCAGGCACATTTGTTCACCTCAGTTGTTGCACTGAGTCACTTCCACATCTCTTTCTTTCTTCCATTTCTGTCTCTACTTGTCAACTCTTCCAAAGCCCACTGCCCTCCACCACCAACCCTGGCGTTCAACCTCTCTGCATGCCCATCTGCTTCACAGTGCTCCCGTCCTTGTCCTTTCTCTTTCTCGCTCTCTCTCTTTCACTGAGCACTCAGGATTAAGCATTTATCTCGGTGGTCCTCCTTTCGGCCCTAAACACCCGTGAGGATGATAAGAGTCACTGGGATTTGTCAAATTGTGCGCCATTGATTAACTGACCTTTCACGCCTGCAAGTCTCTCAGCCACTCCACTAACTGCCGACAGGCTAGATAGAGAGATAGATGGATACATCTGGCTGTTATTATTGTGTACAAGTTTGTAGTTACCAGGTGTGGCAGGGAAAGACGACAGGGGTATGGGGGCCACGTGAGGGGGTTGGGGGGGCGGAGAAAGAAGGATTGTTTGCAGATGATGGAAAAGATATGGAGAAGTCCTTCAGGTGCCCTATAAGGCTACGAGAGTAACAGGTAGAATTTTGTCTTCCAGCAGACACTAATGAATATTGAATCATAAATACTGAAACACAAATTATAGGAGTGTAAGATCAAACGGGAAAATTTAGACGGGTGCAGAAGAACCGAAGGAAGCATTCATTACCTTGATGGAGAGCAATCTTGCACATGGCCAAGGGTTACTGGATAGTGGACTGGACACCTTTGATTATTTGTAGATAGTTCTGTGCCACTTTGTCACTGACACATTTTCAAAATCCAAAAAGAGGTTTTTGGATTTTTTTTTTTAATTGCAGTGTTTATTAGAATACCAAAAGAAGACCATCTTGAAATATTGAAAAGTATTTCCACACATTAAAAAAATATTTTTCCTTTCATAATTTTCAGAAGTTGTTATTCTGTGAATCTTTAAGAAATAGGCGAATCTGAAAGATTTCATACAGTGCATAAATCTGTCTTATAAAGTTTAAATTACCACTTTTAATGGTTACATTGGTTTAACGTTACATCTCTACATGGACTCTGTAAACTACAGTTCTGTTTTCTTGTTTTAAAATCAGCAACAAATGACCCCACCCACTGGAAAGCATCTTGACTTAAGTGACCTCAGATTACCTTAAAAATATTTTAAAATTTTTTAATTTATTATAGAAAAATGTTCGACTGTAATTAGAAAATGCAACCGCAGAAGAGAAGCAAAGGAAGAAAAAGACATTAAAGGCACACAGATAAAAAAGAAACAAACAAAAAAAAGGGGGGGAACTGAATTCACCCACCTGGACCTCCGCGTCGCTCCGCCTCAGAGATGCACCTGAGGCCGAAGCCCGATCACGGTCTCACGGACTGGACTGGAAGTTTCTTCACCGCTTCGCTTGATCCGACCGGAAAGGAGGAAACAAGGAGGAAAGTGTCGCTGTCGCACGAAGGCGTCACTGAAAAAATAAATAAATATATATATTAGTGCGAATGGAAGATTCTCCGTTAAAAGGACAAGTATGCACGCGGGGTTGCCCTCAATTCAAATAATTAATAAAAATAAATGAAGTAAGAGGAAACAGGGGAGGTGGCGCTTTGGACCAGCTGACTGGAGTCGATCCTTTGGCTTGTGTTCTGATGTTTTCCCGCAGGACCACTGCTGCTTCATAGACCACAGATCAATCACCTTATTTACTCCTTACTGTCATACAGTAACTGTGACAGCAAGAGAGAGGAAGAGCTAGTATGAGCTTATAATACTCACATAATGACTTCGTGCGTATTTGCCACTCATTTGTGGATGACCTTATCGCACTAGACAGCATTTGCTCGAGCTTTTCTATCTGCTGTATTCCTATAAAATCCTTATAAATGAGGTATAATTTTTCCTATATTTATATTGAAGCTTCCTGAAATGTATGTGAGGCTATAACGCATCTTACGCACAGGATGTACCCGGGATTATCGGCACATAGAACGGATACAGGACCTGAATGCAGTTCGGCGAGAGGCTTTGCTGTCTTGTTATCGATATATGAGAAGCTTGCTGGAAAGAATATTGACCGCACTAACTAGCCGCACTTTGATCATACGAAATTGCTTTCCAGATGACAACACATTAAGGATGAGAGCATTTTTTAAAAATCAAACCCGCTTCTCGCACCTGTCAGAAGTTTCTCCTCCGAATGAGATGGAGATGAGGAAAGGTGCGAGACCCCATAGGTGGATTGTCTTGATGAATAAAATGAAGTCAATAGTCTATTTCACAAACGAGGAAAGGAAAAAGGCGAAAAACAAAGGAAAAAATGAGGAAGCGAGGGCGCATCCAATATCCAAATTCCTTATCAAATAATTATGATCATAAGCCTGAAAAAGTAAGTTTGATTTGATGTCACTGACGTTAAAGAGCTCAGACGGCTTTAAAAAAAAACTAACGTCATAATAATAAAATATAATAATAACAAAGCGAGAAACGAATAAAAACACGGACATAAAAGGAAGAAACGACATTTATATTTACCTTTTAGAAGTGACGGCAGGTAAAATACAAATGAATTGCAGAAAAAAGAACAAGAGTAAATGTATATATTTTTTCTGTAGACATAAAAGAAAAATTAAATTACGAATCCGAGCAAATTAAATTAATAAACAATTGTCCTAACAACGAAGTAACATAATCGGAAAGTAAAATTTGAAGTTTTAGGCATTTAGGCAATGTATGTTATTCGTTCGATGTAATAGTAATAATAATAACAACAACAACAACAACAACA